>NW_024884475.1:35721910-35773880 GCF_019232065.1 Centrocercus urophasianus | reverse complement strand
TTTCTTTCTTTCTTTCTTTCTTTCTTTCTTTCTTTCTTTCTTTCTTTCTTTCTTTCTTTCTTTTTTTTTGTTTTTGTTTTTAAGAATTGCAGTAAGTACTGTGTCTTGCTTTTCAGTTGTGATTGCAGCAGCAGAGGAAATGCACGTGATATTTTTTGTCACAAAGAATAGCCACTGTAGGTACTGAGACTCTCTATAGGAAAAGAAAAAATTCTGTATTTTCAACATTTTACTAGTTTCATTGATATTTACTGTTTTCAATATTGCTTTGGAAAATCTGTGTTGTAGACCTGATTGATGAAAAGAATTTGGAAAAAGTGTAATATTTCCCAGACAGTGACATACGAACATAACCTGCATACACTTGAAAGATGTGGATGCTGAAGTTGAAGAGAACTAAGTTATATCAGATTTGGTAAAAGCTAACTCTTTTTGTTGTAGGTGCGAATTATGCTCTGGAACTCTCTCCTGCAGATCTCTTTCAAAAAATCCATTATGGGTTCCATTGTTTTAAATGAGATGTTTTATTTCCCAGAAGACTAAAAGACATATGACACAGTTTTGCAACTCTCATGTTTGAAAGTTGCTGGTTTTGTCCAGATGCTGAACACCTGTAACCTCAGATCATTTCCATCTACTTGCATTCTCAGTCTCATCCTGTATGAGGCAGCTGTACTGGTGAGTGGAGTAGCTTGGTATCATTTCCTTAACCACAGCCAGCACTTGCTGCCCAAAAGAAAGGCGCTTACCCCCCTAACTCTGGCAGTTTTATTTCAGCACCAAGTAGGGCCCAGTTTCTTAGGGTGCTGAATTCTTTGTATTTCTGACACTACAACCTAAATGTTTTGCGGCAGCTTAATTTAAATTTAAAGAAATTGAATTCCTTTATACACTGAATCATGAAAGCAATACATTCAGTACAGTGACAGGTTCTACATTTTGCTTGCTTACCACTATTAACTTGGGATTATTTATTCTATTAAACATAATTTATAGTTTTCAGGAATGTCATTCTCAGTATGCTAAAGGCTATTGTATTTACAACAACCTAGGTATGAGCATTCAAAAGTTATCCAAAGGATTTTAATACTGGATGACAGAAGATGGGCATGAGGTGCTTTCTTCCAAATGTAAGGAAGAATGCTGATTTTTATACTGACACTTCTGGCTCCATAACAGACATTTGTTCAGACAAAAGAGATAGTATATAGTCACCAATGTTGTTATTTCAGGCAGCTTAGAGAGAAGAAAAAGTAATAAATAAATATCTCATTTATTGTTGGTTTAGGTCTGCCATACTCTGCCAGCAAATGTGATCCCACACATGATCCCAGAGCATTATTTCACCACATTCATGAGGACAGTGAGCTAGAAAACCTATTCTTTTGCCTTTACTGGATAATTTTGTGTCCTGATGTAAGTAATGTTGCAATTGTATTCTTATTTCATTTTGTGTGATTAAATAAGCTCTCTGATAGCTTGCACGTTCCAATGTTGGTGAATTTTGTTCAGTTAGGACAACAGCATGTATACTTTTGGTAGCAATGAAAGCAACATGAAGGTGACCTTTGGAGAGGAAAATACTTTCTAGTTAAGGCAATGATGTTCAGGAACAAAGGAATGCATGTAGCAGATGACAGTTTCAACATTGCTTTGTACTGAGGGACGTGGTTTAGTAGACGTGGTAGTGATGGGTTGGAGGTTGGAATAGATAATCTTAGTGGTCTTTTCCAAGCTTAATAATTCTATGGTCATAATATACTTCATTTTTTTCCTTGTAGAAAGTACCACAGAGATTACTCCTGCCTAATGAGTACCATACAGAATTGTATTGAATGTTGAACTTCAAATAAGCATGGTTTGTATTTGTTTTGAAATTTTCCCTTTGTTGTATGCATCCATTGGTTGCCTGTAGTGCCCATTTGTTGCATTGGAAAGCTGTGCAGTGTATGTGGCTTTAGTACTTTTCTCCTAGGGGAATGGCACCTAACTAAATGGCATCCGTGGTGATAGCGGTTACACATCATGAAGTCTACTGGGCTTATGTCCCATTGTTTTTAGTGGGAGTAAAATTTTACTACATCCAGATTGTTGCCTCTTTTCCTATTTGTTTTTAAATGTAGCCTTTATTTTATTAAAGGCCAGAATAATTTGAAGTTATCTTTGTAGATCTTTGTTATCTTTGTAGAAGCAGATCTTTGTTTTTTCTTGTCTTCTCTCTTTCAGGGAGAATAAACCAGGGAATCAAACTAAGTTGTAGCTGATGTGCTATGCTGATGTATGGTTTGTACTGTATTTTGAAAGAAAGTGTCACATGAGACAGAGTTTTTGCTTTTAATTTCTTTTGTTTGGCAGTTGGACTACATGATCTTGAATGGTCCCTTCCAACTCAACGCGAACTCTGTAACGCGGTTCTTTCATGCAGGTACTAGCAGATCTTGGCAGATCTGATGTGGTCATATTAATCATCGTCCTGTAGAGCTTGTGTGTGCACAGAAGATGGGGTGCCCTTGAAAAACCCATAAGAACTGAAGGAATATTATGAAAAGGCAATATTTTGCTGGGCCAAATTTCAAAGTGTAAGTTTTGATCTTAAAAATGTATTTGCGTTTGGGGAAATACAGTTGTTCGTATGACTGGTTCTGCACAGTGCAGCAGCCTTAGTGAGGGTCAGTGGAGTCATCCTTCTGCTGGTGTTGGCTCTGAGGTGTGTCCACTCAGGACACAGTGAGGAAGAGAGAGATCATCTTAGAAGGAGTAAGAGATGCAGATGACAAGCCCATTTTAGTTATTGCTTGGCATAAGGCAGAGATGAGTCCCTTAAGGAGGTTTGTGTGTCTTGCATGAACTGTGTGGGGAAAGACACATGTCATGATTACATGTCATGGCACAGTGACAAACAGATGGATGGAGAGAGACTCGGGGATGGGAAGGGAAGCATGGGGCAGTGCAGAGCTTGTAGATCAATAGTTGTGAAAAACTGTGTCAGATGTTGAAATGGGATGAATTGCATGTGACAGCAGATGAGCATCTGGTAGATGGGTTTGATCAAATGCTGAACAAGGATGGCTGCTTGTGCTCACGAAATAATTGGGAGTGGGGGAGCAAGGGTCAAGAAAGGCAGCTTGGAAAGCCAGGAAAAGTAGTGATGCCATTCCTAGGATAAAGTAAGGGTACTAAGAAGAAATTAGTGGTGGGAATGGAATGTAAACAACTGTCCTCAGAGCAGTCAGGAAGGCAGTCCTGGATTTCATATTGCAGGTGAGCAATCTCCTACTGGATCTGCCAAATCCTTAAGTGGGCAGGGGCAAGGAAGAGGAAATGAAGACATGTCATAACGTGGTGTTTGGCTGCCAAGTCTGTCTTTCACAATATGGTAAGCATGGATTTGCGGTGAGGAGAGGCTGCTATGTCAAGTCAACCCTCTCTGTTGATGTTTCTGAGAGAAAAGAAACTGGCTAAATACTATGTCTCTGACTTATATTCCCATTTCTTTTAGAAATATTTCATAACCCACACCCCTAACAGAATTTGGGAGAAATAATTGCAACAGTGTATTGCTATGATGTATTGTGGAACCACAGTGGAATAATATTTTGGAACTTTAACTGTTCTACATCAGATCTAATATTGCAACTAATCCATCAAAAATTGATCTTGAAGTCTCTCAAAAATAGCTGCTGGCAGTGTAAACGCTTATAATGAATGCTAACATTGCCTTGCTGAATACAAAAATGACACTGTTCAAGTCCCAAGAGTGGCCAAAACAGATCAATAGTTTGTGGGAAGATATCCACATTGATGCGGTGAGCACTCATCTTCACCTGTCTAATGCTGCTGTTTCCCGCACTGAAAAAAAGGTAGGTATCCTTAAAATAGGAGCAGAGGTAACCCCACTCAGGACAGGATCAGCTACACCTAAACCACTACAAATACACTGAAACTGGGTTCCTGCAGTTACTCCCATCACTGCACAAGGTTTCGTTTTGTTTTTTTTTGTTTTTTTTTTGTTGTTGTTGTTTTTGTTTTGTTTTGCAATGATAAATGGCATTCCCTTCATGTGCATTGCTTTTTTATACAAAACTTATTTATACAAAACTTAAGGAGATCCTTTTTTTTAAAAAAAATTATTTTTATGAACAAAGCTAGAAGTCTGGTAGAATGAATTTTGCATCAACTCAGCAGTGAATTCCAGCACTTGAAAACAAGTAAAGTAGAGATACATTTTATTTCAAGAAGCACTGCAGTAACCTAAGAGCTACTAAAAATATATATAGTTGGCTCTGGACTAACCAGTCATAGTCTTGCTGATCAAAAAAAACAAAAAACAAACAACAAACACATGAGCTTTGAAGCCTGCTAATAATGTTGGCATCAGTTGTAAACATGTTTGAATTATATTTTTGTAACATGTATATACAACAATATATAACATTTTGTTACATTTCTTATGACAGAATTTTGAGAAAAGAGATCTTTGCACAAGGAATGGACAGAACAGTATATTAGCTGTGGTGATTGATTTATTTTATTTGGTTTTGGGTGATTTATTATTGAAATATTATTCTGTTAGCTTCTCCCCACTTGGCCATTGGAGCTGTTGTTTCTCCTCTGCAGGCATTTTGCTATGATTCTCTCACTGTGTGTAGTCATAAATATAGTACTCAAGTCCCCATGTTTCACATACAAAGCCAAAGAAGAGAATATCAGGATTATTGTTATTATTATTATTATTATTATTTTCTGTAACAATTGAATTCTGGAAGAAACTGAAGTTACTTAAGCAAAGTGGATTCTCTGAGCCATTTGGGAGATAGCTAAACATCAGTGAAAATGATATAGAAAAAGAACAATTCTGCAAAATGAAGTGTAGGAATTGGATAATGCAAGCGATGGTTTCTGACAAGGTCCTTACTATCTATTCTTTGTATAGAGAAAGACATTGCCTAGTTAATAGCTCCATAGAGAAAGGAACTTCAGCATTTGCAGAATCTCAGCGACTAATAGTTACAATTTTAAAGCTATTATTTCACTATTAAGGATTTTATTTGACATGGAGATCAAATGCTTTTGTTGAGTAACAAACATGCATGGAATATCTGCATGAAGCACTCAGGTGCTTGGGTAGTGGCTTTGAATCGTTTATCCTCTGACAACAACCTCTTTCCTCAGAGGACATTTTGGTCAAGTTGCAAGAACTACTGCCATTGAAGTAGCATGAACAGGATTTTAAGAACTGAGATTAGGTAGCCTTTGCAGGTGGAGCTGTTTTTTTTCTGCACATTAATATGGGATTCTCAACAGAAGCCTGCCTCTGGCCATGATTTTTGGCATGCTTCCCAGTGGAGCTTTCTGTTTCTTAAAGAGTCATTTAGGTACTTCTGTATTAGAGCTCATACAAGACGAGAAGTGATAAGGAAGGAAATGAGTAACCCCTGGCAAATATGCATTTTTATTATTAATCTTTCTCATTCTTTTTGTCAAAGCTTTCAAAAGCATTTCAGAGTTGTTACAATACACGAGTTGTTAATTGTCTGCAAGTCTGTGATTCATGAGTAAGCATGACAGTAATAGCTATTTGATAATATTTTCATAGTTTGAGAGTTCAAGACTAAGGTTTTTCATTACCACCTATGTTACCGTGATTTAAAGAATGTTGTAAGATCGTTGCTTCATTTAACCTTTGAGCTGCCAAGTAGATAAGGATGAAATGGATGATGCAAGAACCAGACTTAAAATTGTAGAGCAGCAATTTAGAAACAATATAGAACAATCTAGAGCATGCTAAATGCTTGCTTTTTTGGTTGTTAAAGAGAGGAGAACTATCTAGGAGTTACAGATGTCATCAGCTTTTGTCCAACAGCTATCCAGGACTGTATCCAACTTAAAAAGGATAGAGTGGTTTAAATTATCTGTGAATAATGCAAGGTTTGGGATTAGCTCTATAACACTGGAGGACTAATTCTGCCACCTGCTTTATCTTTTCAAACTCTTTTTTTTTTTTCTTTTTCTGTTTTTTAAATACAGGTTTCTCATCTGAATAATTTAAACCCCCGTATTATATTTGAGTAAAAGTAGCAGGTGGAAGTGTGAACTGAAGTAATTATGCCTAATACAGTTTAATGACAAATTTTTGTGTAGTCATGAGGGAAAAAAAGGAACAGAATAGTTGGCAAGTGGCATGCAGGAAATTTGATTACCAGACATTTGTCTTGTGGAAGTGAAACAAACCCTCCATTTACCATAGAGGATAATCAGAGTATCAACAGTTGAAGTGATACCTTATGGCAGATTGCATCAGTGCACTGTATATGGCCCTGATATGTAAATCCGGAAACATTTGCTTACCTTTTAAAGAGCATGAGAAAGCTCGGGTGTAACTGAAACTTCAGCATATTTTACTAAGGAGGGGAAAAAAAAAAAAAAAAGAAAGAAAATAGATTAAACCCCACTTGAAGCAATGGAAGTTGCTGCAACTCTCAGTTCTGGTTTCCTGTCTGAAGTGTAAGGTGTGTTCTAGGAAAAAATTGCATTAAGAATTGTGATGGCAAGTTCTAAACCCCAGTAATTTTTTTATGTTAATTTTGGATCACATTTTGTCCTCTAAGGCTGACAAGGTCTTGAAGAGTCACAGACCTCTCAGCTAACACCCTGGCAAGTAGACAGTGCAGAAATGAGCTCTGAAATATATTCAGCTCCTGAGTAATTAATTTATAGTGACAGGGATTTTTCTGAATGGGCTCTCAGGGCAAGGTATCCCCCCACATTATCCTTCTATATAGTGCCTATCTATTTCTTCATGCTCTGTTTCTTGCATCCTTCTAAGGACATGCTCTTGCCTTTTTTTTGTGCGACGAAGAGAGGCTGTGGATGCTCCATCCTTGAAGAAGCTCAAGGCCACGTTAGATGAGGCCCTGGGACCCCTGATCTGGTGGTTGGCAGCCCTGTCCTTGGCAGAGAGTTGCGACTCAGTAATCTTTGAGGTCTCCTCCAAACTAAGCCATCCTATGATTCAGTGATATTTTCTTTACTGTTACTTCTCTTTATTAGACCGTTCCAACGTAGAAATTGCACCTGCTTAAATATCTTTAAAACTACCTCTGCAAATACTTAAATCCATTACATATGCACTTGATTACTAAGGAGTGAAACAATCTGTCTTGGTGTTCTCAAAAATCTCAACATCGCTATTTCACCTGCTCATGTGGTACCCAGCTGTGGCTTGTTGGCCTCTTGTCCGCCTTGAGTATGCTATTGTTGTTCAGATATGAGATTTCCATTCCTGCAATGCTCCTATATCAGTCCTAAGTTGGCCCCTCTATGTTCTTCCAGGGAATGCAGAGATTTTGGTGGGATGAGAGGGGTTGTTAGCTGTTCTGTGTGCCCTAAAGCATAAGTGCATATTGTAAAGAAAACATAGCTACTAAGGGAGCAAAGTGGTTAGAATGAAAACTTCTAATAACTTTGGAAGTCTTTACATGTTTTGCATTATAGTTCAGTGTGCTAACACTTGGCTACAGTGCTGTGCATCTCCTAATGCATCAGAATTATTAGAACATCTGGCCTAAATAGCTTCATGCTGATACACTGAGAAAATCCACAGAGGATTCAGTCCTTTTTAAATGATTTCATTTTATATCTAGGATAGTAGATTGCATTATAGTTATATTTATGCCAATATATTGGTGGAGGAAAATGTTGTTTCTTTTTTCTCTCGGTCTCTAAGTTCCTACAGGACACATCTGTGCTTCTTCATGAAGACACGCATTCTGACCTGTCTCCCAAGGCTGGGTAGAAGGAGGGTGCCTTTTCCCTATGCACAGCCCACCTGAAACCTGCCAAAAATAATAGACCTCTCCATATCCAGCAGTAATCCTTTAAAAGAAAGTCATTTCTGCTATACTTCTCTACTGTGTAATGATGCAAGCTGATCCCATCCAGTATCATAAGAGACTGCTGCTTTCCAGAACTTCCCCAGATCTCTGAAAAGCTTGCATGCCATGTTGTTGCTGCCATGTTCCAGCTACAGGAAGGTAGAGCCATGGTTAGATTCAATACTCTGGTTTCTCTTGAGATAGTATAAATCTTTCTATGATTCAATGCACTGTGCACAATTACTCAGAAATTACATTAGGAGTGCAGTGTGTAAATGGGAATACAGCTGTACAAAGCATGGATAATGGGGTCATAATGGTTAGAATTGCTTAAAATACTTTGTAAAATCTGTCATATTGGAGAAATAATTGTTTAGCTGTCGAAATTCATTTTTTCCTCTCCTTTTTAGAATCCATATGACAAATGTCCCTATTGTAGCCAACTCACATGGATGGAAAGGTTGGATGCACTACAGTGACATACTTCTGATAGCTGTCTGCAGTGTCTTCCACAAGTTGAAGTATATATGCTGGTGAGAACCACTAAAGGAGTTAATGGCATTTCTTCTTATTATTTTTATTATAGGAAGAAGTAATAATAGTGATTGTGGATTTGAGGGTGTTCTTATTATTTTATTTATTTATTTTAAATTCTGATTTAAAAGAAGAAGGAAGAAAGTTTTGCCTGGAGACAAAATGCCAGGGGAAATATTGGACAATATATGTCTGCATTAGATATTAGGTAAGTAGTAGAGCTGGACATGTTTAGTTGGCATTCCAGATACTTTCAAGCTTAAGTCTCTACACATGCTGTTAATTGATGTGTTTTCTAGCATTCAGATATACCATGTATCAGTGAGAATAAATTTCTTTTTGTTTTTTTGGACTTGCATCAATTTAGATGCACTTTTCTCCACCATGTGTAGTACTGAAACCAGTCCAGTATTTCAGAAATGCATAGTGCTAGGTAAAAGGTTCACACTGGTTAAGGAAATATTCATGAAATTAAAAATGTATCTTTCTGAGAAATCTGAATGTATTGAACTAATTTTTCAAGGGATGCATTGTCATCTCATGGACAAAATTCTATCTGAAAGATCCCAGGATGATGCTTGAAAGCACTCACTTGTAGCTCACTTCTAGCAGCCATAATTTCAGGCAATTTTCTCAGATATTTTCAGATGAAGAAGGGTGAATGATTCAGGCTATTACAAGGACTAATTTGCTGTTTTGTTAGAAATATTTATTAAGACTTGGTTTGGTTTTTTGTTTTGTTTATTTGTGTTTTTTTTTCTTTGTTGTATGTTTGCTTGGTTTTTTGTTTGTTTGTTTTTTACTATTCTGCAGGTCCCTGCTGAAATTGTTGCAGAGCTCATCTGCAATGTTCTTGAAAATACTTGATGAATTTTACCTTTTTTGCAGGTGGAAATAAGATAGGATTGTCAGTAGATTTAATAAGTTAACTATGAGTAAAATGGTTTGTGGATATTAATTTAGAAAATATCGAATGCCAAATTAAATAATACTTAGATGATAGGATCTTCCTCAAAGAGACACTTTTAAAAATATTTTGTGTCATGAAACAGAAGTGTGGTGTTGAGAAATAACCTGAATATCACATTTCCTTTGCTGATATTTGCTTACCCTATAGCACCAAGTTACTCAGAACTGATGGGAAAAAGTCTTTTTCTTCAGGTCTAACAGTTACAGTCCTGCTATCCCAAAGCAGATTTCTTGGAGAAAAGTGACAGTCAGGCCACAATTTTCAGGGCAGCACAGCATTGAGATAGGTTGCCCACATAGCACCTCTACACTCATGTTAAGGGACATGTGCTCCCTACCAGAAAGAACATTTGTGCTGTGAATAGTACCAGGTGACTGTGATATTTGGCAGGTTGCAGTGAGTAACGGCGGTGTGCCTTTAGGTGGCATTTCTGCTGGGAAGTCTGAAGACACCTCAAGATAGGTGTTATTTCTGTTGTACAACTGGCAAGAGTAAATCCCTGGGAGTTGAAGTGGTGATGCATTGGCACAGGCTGCTCAGGGAGGTGATGGAGTCACCCTCCCTGGAGATGTTCATGAAACATGGAGATATGGCACTGAGGGACAGGAGTTAGTGGGCAAATATTGGTGGTAGGTGGACGGTTGGACTAGATGATCTTGGAAGTTTTTTCCAACCTTAATGATTCTATGATTCTGTGGTAAATTTACATACAGCACATTATACACCAAACTCCCCCAGCTCTCAGCCTGTGACAACAGTAACATAGTTCCCTCTAGTCTTAAGATGAACAGAAGTTCCCAAGCCTTTTCATTAATTATGAAAGGTATAAATGCTTTCAATCACATGGTTGTTTTTCACTGATGCAGAGCTATTCTGGGATGTGAGTTCACAGGGAGAAAAGATGGCTGAGGTGAGAAATGTTGAAACAGCTGAGCAAACCACACAAACACTTGAAATTACTGCAGCATTTATAAGTTTATAGAAGCCTCAAAACTGTATTAGCCAGTGTAGTAATTTTACAAAGGAAATAGGGGAAGATGAGAGTTTATTAATTCTCTAATATATGACAAGCTCTAAAACACTGAAGAACATACTGAGGGAAGAGTCTCAGTGGTCTCGGTGGGTAAGTCGCACTCCACCTCTACTAGCTACTCTTAATGGAGGTTGAAATAGGGAAAAAGGTTGGCAAAAAATAAATGATTGATGATAACAAAAGAGCAAAGTGGCCAGTGAATCTCATTTCTTGAAAAAAATTCAGCTTTTAGTCTAAATGGTTGGGTTTGGTCTCAAGCCAAAAGTGAGCTTGTCTTTGTAAGTTTGAAATACAGTAAACAGAGATTTGCACAGTGCAGATGTCAGTGCTGCTAGCCAGGGTGGCAACTCGTGATCCAGGCACTCATCCTCTCACTAGGATGTTTGCTGCTACTTTCCAGCAGCCACCTATGAGTAGTGGTGCTTATTAACATGGAAAAATAAGACTTCAGGTACTTCAAATCAAGCACCTAGAATCAGACTCACAGTATATGAAACAACTCACAGAAAGTCCCATACTGAGGTAGTTATATTCTCTGTCATTAACTGTAGTAGATTGGTAATCCTTGTAGCAAGAATTAGCAAATTTTACAGGAAGGTTGTGAAAAAGATAGTCAATGAAATAAGATTTTCTTGTATTTTACCAGCCACAATTGTATACTGCAACTGGGATCATTTTGAATAGCAGAGCATCCTGGGAATTGCCCTTGCACTGGTGAAATAATGACTTAATGTTGTGAGGGTTGGTCTAAAAATAATAGAACATCCTCTTCTTGGAGTACGAGAAGAAGAAGGTGACTTCCTTGCAGCAGGTGAAATGCTTGAGTGATGCTGGTGTGTGTTATGCAGAAACACCCTCTTGCATACAACATAGCAGCCTTTGGGAAGTGTATGCTTGTATGGCTGTGCCATTTTTCTTGTCGACTTGCAAGAAAGGTTCATTCAAGCTAGAGTGTATTCTGAGAAGTGAACAGGGAAGATGAGGAGAATGAAAGGAGAATCTTCTGAAACAGGTAGGATGGTAGATAACATGCCTAACCAACCATATAGAAACTAACAGTTTTAGCCCTTGGCTAAAATGAGAAGGTTCTGTCCAAAAAATGGTAAGATAGGTGCTACAGCAAAAGATCCTATGCTCCTATTTGTTTTCTATATATTCATTTGCTTTTTTTTTTCTTGTTTGTTTTTTTTTTTGTGATATTAGTGAAAAGCAAATTGTCTACCTGTGGTAGCAGAAGACTACAATCAGCAGTTTAAGAGATTCTTTCAAGTTTTGGGCCCCTACTCATGGGCAATATTTATGTAGTGCAAACAGAAACAACACTGGCCATCTAAAAGAGCCATGCTGACTCTTTTAGTAAAAGACTTTTAGAACTTCTAATCATGCTACCACTATAGATACGTATTCTAGGGAAAGAAATAGAAAAATGCAGCTTTGTGTTATATTGTGGACCTACTGAACAAAACTGATTACTAAATTGGTAAAAGCAGTGTTTTGTTTTCATGTGCAATGGAATGACATAAAGGCATCTTATTGCAAAAGAGCTTCAATCCAATTTGCAAATGTTTGTTTTTTTTCTCTAGGTGGAGTGATTTATTCTTGTATGAGTTTTGTTAGGGTACCAACACTAAAAGGCATAATTTTTGCCGTGAGAGTAATATAATTGGTGGCCTTTCGTGTAGCTGACAAATATGATTCACAAAACATTTCCATGTTACAAATAAGTTTTTAACAGGAAAAGTAATTTTTTCCACAAGACATTGGAAAGATTTTATAATGCATATAAATAGAATTTAGTAAGGTTTTGGCAGATTTGTGACCCATATTAATTTGAATAATTTACAGTGCCTCCTAATGAATAGTCAAGCTTGGTAGTCTTGGGTTCAGGTAAAGAGTCCTGAATATATTTCTCTGACACTGACCTCAGGCAGCATGGTTTCTTTGACAAAAATGTGTTTTCTCCAGTAGCTGTGGGATAAAACAACATATCTTGACCATCTGATCTACTTCTATCTGATCTCAGGTAATTCACACTCTTAAAGTGGACAGCAAATATAAAACGTGTTTGAAGAGGTTTTTTAAAGTAATAAGCTCATATAGCCTTGTAACAGCAAAGCTTATTAGTCAGCGTAGTATTTTCCCAGTATATTAGAACAGGCATGTTATTTCTAGAAAAACATTCAGAAAGAACAGTATGTTATAGGCACTCATTTCTGCACCTTCTGCCCTTGAACTACTCTGAATGTCTCTATAGCTGATGTTGAAAACAGTGACCAAGACTTCCAAAAGTTATGATGTGAGGAAAATTGATAACTGGATAAATGCACATTTTAAAATTGCTACCAATAAAATGATAAATGTGGAAAGTATGTTCATCACTGTGGATGCAAAAACAAGCATTTTTTTGATAAAGTAGTAAACATAGATTCCACGGTAATGTAATGACTACTGCTTGTCCTGGGTTAACACCCAAGCAGTTCTGAAGAGTTATTGAAGTGAAAAAATCTGGATGAAATATCGCTCTCTTAAAAACACTGTATTCTCCTGTAGATAAATTGAATCTCATTGCTCATTGCTAATCAGCACTCCTCACTTGGGGAAAAGGGAGTGCCTTTGTCTATACATGGGAAAAGGAAGGAAATTAATGCACCTGTAGAGAATGATAATCCTGAGACTGTGCACTGTATGTGCAATAATCAGGAGGTGTTGGGTCGCTCCACAGTTTTAGAAAACTAAGGGACACTAGTAAGAAATTTGACCAGAAAGTACTAGAAATATCAAGCCACAGAAAGCAGTCTTTGGAACCAAGTTTTTTCCTCTCAACCATCCCTTCAACGTCTGTGTTTTTCCAATAAATATTTGTAAGGCTAAGGGACAATAAACAACGATTCCTCTGTGGTGATTATTCTCCTCCCTGATCTTGAGGGGATGCTAGTTTGAAAGAGCCCTGTATTTTTCCGTTTCTATAGTTTATTTACTGCCACTTCAACTGGTACTCACAAGAATGACTGTATGACTGTGGTAGCACAAGAAACAGTTCCTCCAGGGGATGGATGAACTCTCTGATAACATCATGCAGGAAACTTTATGAAGCCTTTCAACCAGCCAGGTATGTTTTCCTTTCAGGATTTGCTGCTGCAACATTTCCTTTAAATGGTTTATGATTCCTCTGTGTGTCCTGTGGGAGAGCAGAGGCTGCTTCATTAAAACCAGTCTTCATGGGGTTCTTCCCATGAAACCAGAAATAACGTGCAAGGTGCTGTTGTGCAGAGGAGGGTCGGAAAAATAGATAGACGTAGTAGATGATAAATAGAGGTATTAGCAAAGGCACATTAGAAAAAACTTGGTATAGAAAAGCTTCAAAACTGACTGAGACAGTGAGGAAGAGCCTAAGAGATGAGAACTGGGTTTGATAAAAGTCCATATAAAATTTTATCCCTCTCTCAAGAAAAAGCAACCTCTTCAGCGTATCTTCCTATTTCTTGAGTTAAATAAGCAAATAGCTTATACTCCTGCTTGTTGCCTTCAGAGGGCCCAGAAAACGAGTACCAGGGGGAACACAGACCATTTAATGGCCTGAAAGAAAGTATTCCCAGATTATTCCGGATGAGTAAGATAGGTTCTCAATAATTTTCTGCTTTTGTTTTCATAGTAGAGGGGAGCAGCTGAAGAATAACATTCACCTATACCTGCGTTTGCTGGTGCTGGGTGCTTAAACAGACAAAAATTTAATTGCTAAAGCTTCAGATTACCTTAGCTCTAAAGACCTGTTTTGTTACTGTCTTTAATTATCCAAACAAAATAAACACAGAAGAGTATCTCGCTTTAATTCAGAACCGGATTCAGTACAGTAATTTAATTAAGCGCAAGTGTAATTCACAGCCTATTAGAAGTTCCACTGAAACTTACTTTTTGCTTCTTTGCATTTTGAAAGCTGCTTTTATTTCTAAAGGTTCCAAGACAAGACTATCATGGTCTATGTTTTTCATTTCAGCTCAAGTTGTCATTAGTGGGGAAAGACATGTAGGGATAGGTAGTGAAAAATTTTGCAGATGAATCCATCTCTTCTCTTTGGGAAGAGATGGATTTTGACTTACCTGGGCGGGTTTAAACATCCCACAGGAATCTCTGCTCTCCCCAGAAGGCTGATGAAGCTGTGATGAAGGATTTGCCCAGACGAAATTCTAATAAAAAGTTTCAGCGAAATACTAGCATTCACATTAGCTGAGTTGGTGTATTTATTTGAGATCCAGCATAGAGTGTGGTTCCCTAGTATGAATAGCTCCATTGTGTTAAAAAGTCACAACTGCATCAGTTAGAATAAACTTGAATAATGTGTCCCCCTTACGAGAAATTGTGGATACCCTTCAAGAATCAACGCATAGTTGGTGTATAAAATGAAAATACACAGAGGAAAAGTAATATATGTTGTTATCATAGAATCATTAAAATTGGAAAGACGACTGTCTAGTTCTACTCTCAAGCCACGCCTGTGACAGCTCTAGAGCTTGTTCCTTCATGCCTCATCCACCACTTTCTTGAAAACCTCCAAGGACAAAGACTGTCACCTCCGTGAGCAGCCTGGTATGAATACAAGAATGTTATCACCTACGTTTTTTGTTTAAAATAGGGGGCTCTAGATAATGAAAACTATTAAATTCATGCTATTAAAAGTAGTGCGAGTCATTTAAAATACAGAAGAAACTCAGACTACATAAAATGTTTTCATTTCAGGAAAATACCTGAATAACTTTCTGCAAGTTTTGGAAAACTTTTATGTCTGTTCCGATGATACAGAAAATGCTGGAAGATTAGCAGTTAAAAACCAATACTTTTTGTGTAATACAAGAATAATATTCATGTTAAAGGGGAAGAGATGTAACAGTGAGACAGTTTGCCAAATGCAAACATAGGGTTATGAATGGACTCCAAGAAAGTTCTCAACTCCTTGTCCATTCTGTCATTGACAGATTTGCTGGGAACTTGAGGTACTTGCGCACTGAAAATTTGAAATATTTTTCCATTATTTGTTTATCAACACATGATTCTGAACAAGATTTCTCTTTTTTCAATTGTTTCTCTCCTTACCTGCTCCCTTTCTCTGTTTTCCCCAAATTTAAAATGGAATACTCAGGTGAGTGGAGATGCTTGGAATCATTTTAACTTGGTAGAAGGACATTTAAATGCAAAAATGTTACCTCTAAAAATAAATTTTAAAAAATACTCCTTTAGAAATAACACTGTTCTGCCTTTACACAAGAATAAAATCCTTTCAGTTGCTGCCAAGTTGCTGCCCCAGCTTTCTGGGGGACAGTTTATGAAAGACTTATGATTTGGGTTTGCAAAAAGAAAGACAGTCTCTTTCTGAAAAAAAATCATGGTGAGAAAACTCAGGAAAAATAAATGCATTATGATCAGAGGAAAACTTTAACAACTGGCAATGATTCTCTTGGCTTATTACAGCTAGAAAGTTGGGAGGTTTTTTTGTATTATTATAGATGTTCAAAATACCAGTGAGTGTGAAACCAAAGGTATTAGCTGTCTTTTTAGCTGAACAGCTTGCTCAGGCTGCTGCTCCATGTCTTTTCAACTACCATAGGATGAGAGCAACCTCCCTCGGGTGTAGTTCTCTTTGAGTCCCTCCTGTCCTGCTGTTCCTAATCTGTAGGAAGCTTTTGCTCAGTTAAGGATATTTTCTTGGCATGCTTCTTCTGCATCATGCAAAAAAAAAAAAAAAACAAACACCCTTGAGAAACAGCTTGCTAGAACTGGTGTCAGGAGCAGATCAGTTGGGACACATTTGCTCATGGGTGAGCATTTCCTCGGGGCCCTTTCTCATTATTGAGGGGGATATCCATGGGACCTGCTGGAACGCACATATGCTTTACTGCACAAACAGCCTCAGATGGTTGGTTGAAACTGCAGCCAACGTGAGGCTTTGTGTGCCAGCCAATAGTTTTTTGAATCATTTAAAACTGTTTTACTACAGCAAGAATTACTCCTCACTGTGAGAAAGACATTCAGGCCCTGGAGCACATCCAGAGAAGGGCAAGGAAACTGTGAAAGATCTGGAGCACAAGTCTTATGGGGAGTGGCTAAGGGAGCTGGGAGTCTGGGGAAGAGGAGGCTCGGGGAAGACCTTATGGCTCCACAACTGCCGGAAAGGAGGTTGTGGTGAGGTGGAATTGGCCTTCTAGGTAACAGTGAGAGGACAAGAGGGAATGACCTTAAGCTTATGCCAGGAGTCGGGTATTAGGAAAAATTTCTTCTCAGAAAGAGTGATGATGCAGTGGCACAAGCTTCCCAGGGAGATAGTGGAGTCACTGTCCCTGGAGGTGTTCAAGAAATGCAGAGATGCAGCACTAAGGGACATGGCTTAGTGGGCATGGTGGAGATGGGTTGACAGTAGAACTGGGTGATCTTAGCGGACCTTTCCAAGCTTGATGATGCTACAATTCTGTGAATTGTACATATATTTATTTAAGTGCTATTGATAGGGATGTTGATTGAAGAAAAAGGAAATGTATTTTACAATAAATCAATCAAAATGTTAAGTAGAAATGAAAGACAGAATTTCTTTAATTTTGGGCTGTCATCTATGTTTGTCTGCTCAAGATAATCTCCTTAGGAGTTATTTGTCCCTGCACAGCCAACACTGAACCATGCCACATAGCAGGAATACATGTTAAGCTGTTTAAGATGGTTCAGTTGTACTGTAAACATGCACAAGGACTGCATTTGGGTAACAGAAGGAGGAGTGCCAGGACCTTTCTGAATCACTTGTTTCCATTTAGTTCCAACATCTGTGCTGTTTCTGTGTATGGGAGCATTCTGTGCCTCACTCTTTAAAAGGGCTGTGGTGGTGGGGAAAGAACTGGAAGTGGCGGGGACTGCACGAATGTCTGCCAGGACGTGGAGCCTCAGAGTAGATGCTGAATTGAGGACACCAAGAATAAACCATGCACGGATTTGTAATTTCTCCTAGATTATTTCACAGTTTAATTTTATGTAGGTTAGAACAAATTTACTTCATCTGAAAGGATTTACAATGATCTCTGTAGATCTGAACCTCCACTCTCCAGGGTGATTGACTTAGTACTTCTAAAAAGTGTAATTCACTTGTTTTTCACTTGCCCTCCAGATTAAGCTCCTGCTGTGCTAGCAGACACACAGTGTGTGTGCAGACTCCTGTGTGTGTTCCACTAATGGGAATGTGGTTGTGTCCAACTCGTGGGTGCCTTTGTTGGTCCGGACAGCTGTAGGTCTAACCTTAGAGAAATGTCCTAGATACTTTCACAAATTCCTTTATTTCTTTTCTTTCTCTTTGTTCCTTTGCTTTCATCTCTAACAGTGTTATTGTGTTTCCCACTAGAACGCGAACTGGATGCCTTGTATTTTGCATTTTGCTGCTCCATGTTTATGTAAACTCTAGGTACTTTACATTCCTATACAGTGTATTTCACCTGTGTTTCCAGAGCAAGTGATCTATCCAAAGTCAGTGATAGGATGAGAGGCAATGGCTTTAAGCTGCACCAGAGGAGATTCAGGTTGGATATCAGGAAGAGTTTTTTCTCAGAAAGGGAGGTGATGCACTGGAACAGGCTGCTCAGAGAGATGGTGGAGTCAGAGTCACAGTTCCTAAAGGTATTCAAGAAAAGGGTGGATGTGGCGATGAGAGACGTGATTTAGAGCTTTCACAGGGGCTTCACGGTTTGACTGGATTATTTTAGTGCTCTTTCCAACCTTAATGATTGTATGATTCTAACGTGAGAGCTGATCAGTCCATGGAAACAATCAAGTCTCTCTTATTTTAGCTGTGCTGAGCAGAGAACATTTCTGGGTCAAGGATGGGGACCCAGCATATTTCCCAACAGCT
Organism: Centrocercus urophasianus; assembly: GCF_019232065.1. Taxonomy (NCBI): domain Eukaryota; kingdom Metazoa; phylum Chordata; class Aves; order Galliformes; family Phasianidae; genus Centrocercus; species Centrocercus urophasianus. The sequence continues at coordinate 35,755,593 of NW_024884475.1, read as the reverse complement.
GGAGGAGCAGGCTGAGACAAAGATATGCAAACCACTAATGAACTCATAACAGCAAACAGAAAAGAGGAAGATCAGAGTGAAGCAGCTTGAAGCTGAGGGCCAGGTGGGCACCAGAAGAGGAAGTACTGAGCACTCTCTTGCTTTGGCCATGAGGGAAGGCAACTTCAGAGCAAATACTTGCATGAATACGAGGAATGTATGACTATCAGATTGAGAGGATTTTTTATGACTATCAGATTGAGAGGAAAGTAGCTAAATAATATTGTAGAAATTCATAATTCCTGATACAGTAAAAGTCACAGCAGGGGTGCTGGCTCACTTGTGTCTCTGGCACTGGTCAGTCTTCATTGAGCTTAATGTTGTTTAAGGGGCCAAAGTGTGTAAAACAAACTACTCCTTTCTTCTTAACTGCTCCACACATCTGCAGACCTCTGTAAAATACCTTGAGGGTTCTTTTCATATCCCAGAGTGAACAGCCCTTGTCCTTCAGCCTTTTCTAATAAGCCACCTTTCCACGACTCCTCAACATCCTTATTTCTGTTCTTTTCTACCCTGTCTGTATCATATCCTCCTGAATTTCTGGTGCCTGCAGCCAAGTCACATGCTTCCCATCACTGAGCTGAATGCCGGTGGTGTGCCATGTGCTTTACAGATGATACTGCTGTTTATTCGTTTATTTTTCCCGGAATGGTCTTCCATTTTTTTCCCAGCAGTATGATATTGTTGACTCATACCTATGATTTAATACGTTATAGCTCATTAGAGAAGTGATTGAGGGTTGAGTGATTCAGGATGTTGTTTTGTTTTTTATTTACTTAAAGCAGGCAGAAGTGCTGTAGGATCACTGGTAGATCCAGCTTGTTCAATTTATAGATTGTCTCAGTTCTGAAGTTGAAAAGCCACATTCACAAAATACCTGACAATGCTAGGAATATCACTAGGACTGCAGTAGGCTATCAGAAGTGTTGCACTGCTCCTTATTTAAATCAGTACCAGCAAGAGGTTTGTGCTTTATTTCAACTTTGTCCATCATCAGTGAATAATTCACATTGTAATCGATTGTACCAGGTCCAAAGACAGTCTTGGAAAGTTTAGGTCAAATCTGGTATTTTTCTGCCCAGCTTATTTCAGGGAAGCACAAACTGCTTTAGTTACAGGCTCTGTGCTGTCCCCGTTACAAAACTCTGAACTTCTCAGTTATCAGTCTGTCAAAGCATTTTTGCTCATGTCAACAAATCCATGTTCAACGAAGGCTTGGTTTTGCTACACACGCTGAAAACTGCCTATGATTTCCTCTACAGGTCTACGCTGAAGCTGTTATGTAAGGAGAAATATCTGAGAGTAGAAGTCCTGTGAAGCTGTAACTTGTGTCTGGGCTGCTGCACTTCAAAAGCATGGGCAGGAAGAAAAGGTATGTTTTTTACACAGTTTGGAAGCAGATGAGGACTTAATCTCTTGAGACTTAACATATGTTAGCACGAAGCAGTGAGCTTGTATGCTTGTTGCCCATTTCGTGACTACAAGCTGAAAATATTTTGACATCACTAGCCAAAGTTTGATAAAGCTCATTATTGTCAGAGAAGCACCCAGGATACTTGCCATGTTGGCTGCCTTTCAGTGCATCCCACAAATATCATGGCGCTCCCCACTCAGATGTTTTCAGAGACCATTTTGTGAACGCGTATAACAACTTGCCAAAGTTTCCTTCCTGAAACTGAAAATGCACTGTCTGCATAAATCCCAGGGTACTTTTCCTGCTTCTGTAATTTTCTTCTTAGGAAACCATTCAGTACACAGAGTATATCTTCTGCACACATTCAAATGGTAAAAAGAAAGAAAACAACAACAAAAAATATTCCAACAGCTCATTTTCAGCTCATGTTTTACGTTTCAAATAAGTCTGTGGGTGTCGCAACAGCTGTAGACTGTACAAAGCAGAGCAGAGGTCTCTCTTGATTTAGTCTGTGGCGTGATTTTGCTCATTCTTCCACCACTTCCTGAGCGCAGCATGTCCCTGTGTTGTTTGAGTGAGATACCAGTCGTTTGGCTGCTCTTCCCCCAGCAGTGCTCTCAGTCATGCCTCCCCCTGCAGACAGCAACTTCTGTGATAAAGACAAGTTTTTGGCTCTCAGCGTTCATCAAAAAGCACCATTCCTCTAACAAATATGTTCAAGTTGGGTCTCTGATGCGTGTCCAATTTGTCTGCTGCACAACACTCTTCTGAGCTTGCTGTTTTAATGCAGTGGGATCGGAAATAACCAGACTTTAACAACGCCATGTGGATGAGCACACAGTACAGGAATCAAAACGTTTCAAATGTGCATTATTATCTGTGTTACACAGACGAAGCAGCTCATGAGAGAGAGTCTTTTAGCTGCTTTTGTAGCTTACTCCTCTCTCTCACATACTTTTGCTGGAACTAGAGTCTCGCTCTTATCTCTGAGATCTCCCACTCTTTGGCCAACTCTACAGGGGAGCAGAGGTCTTAGCTGAACTGAGATAGATGTTAGACAAAAACGAAAAACAGAAGATTCTGTTCTCTTACTGGCAATGAGAAAACTCTGTTAACAGCTCAGCTGCCATCAGACCTGGAGGTCAGATTGCAACTGAATAGCTGCAAGGACTGCCGATGTGGAATTATGCTAGAATGGGTATTTCTAAGTTAGGGGGGCAAAAGCTGCTACCCATGAAGAATAGGGTTGTTTCAGTTCTTAGGACATTTATGAGGTACTGGCACATAGTAACTGCACAAAAAGTACAGGCTGAAAAAACATGAGCTTAGTTTGGAAGCTGCTCTCTTGCTAAATTATGGGGTTTTGATCCCGACCTAAACTGATCCCACATGTTCCTGGATTCTCCCAACATTTGAGTGCACAGTAAATCAACCATAGCTTTTGCTTTTTATTGCAGAGAATGAACAGAAGAGCTAGGAAACTTTGGCATCTGCTTATCACATGGGTTAGGATTGTTTGATATCTTTTTATCTTTAAGGTTTAAATGTAGTTTAGAACAGGTACACAGGATCAAAACATCTCTGTCGGTCAACTAAGTAATCAACTGGCATCTGTTCACTGAAAGTACTCTGAGGTCCCCCAAAATGCTCACTTTTCAGAAAAATCCATGCCTCCACAGAGAAAAATGCTATTACTGATCCTTCAAGTATTATCAGGTTCTGTTCACAAATCTTCTGCATTACTGCCTACATGAAGAAATAGTATTGTAGTAATGAACAATGAAGAAAAATATATCAAACAATTTTCTTGCTAGCAGTACCCAAAGTTTTAAAGCAACAGCTGTTGTATGATGGAGTATACTGCTTCTGCTTAGAATTGTGCATATTCCCTGTGTCATTTCTCCTCTTCTAACTCACTTCTCACTTCTCTTGCTCACTGTTGGACCAGCTACAGTGGTCTCATTATAAGCAAGTGTCTGTTCTGCAGCACGGATCTTAGCCTTCCCATCTCAGCTCTGAGGCTCTTTGCATTTTTGTTCATGGGCACATTTTTGTCCCCCAGTCCCCGCTCACCTGCTATCCAGGCCTTATTGTTCTTACATTTATTGTTCTGTGCTTTAAGTCTGCATCTGATACCTTCTTCCTATTCACTGTATTCTTTTTGCAGGTTCCATTTTAATTTTCTATTTTTGCCTTGAGAGCTGGTATTTGTACTAACTGTATCGATGTATAGCCAAGCTATATTCTTGGACTCAGTTTTCCCAATGGACCAGCTTCCCCCTTTGCAGCATCAGTCTTGCAGCAGGATCTTCGCAAGCCAGCTGCCCACGCAACCCCGTTGTCATGTGGGCTGTAGAGTCAGCTTGTCTGAAATCTCACAAAGTAATTACCAGGTAATAAAAGTTAACTGCTCCATAAAGCCACATGGAAGAACAACTCTATTGCAGGCTTGTCTTACCCAGCTGTCTTCTTTTTGCCTGCCTGATTTATGGGTGGGGAATGGCTAACTGAGGTCCTTTTCGTCCTCTTCTTCATGTTTCTGTGGTAAGAGCGCTGGTGTCCCAGCTATGGGCTGCTAGGCTCAGAGGACTTCCTTAACAGATTGGTTGTAAGAAGTAAATCTGAACTAAATAATTCCTACTTTACTTATCAGGAAAAGGAAAGAAACAAAAAGGGAGGGATATAGAAGGCACTCCAAAGGTATCCTCTAACACGCAAAGTTGCTTTCTGGGTGTCTGGAAAAATTCTTCAGCTACTGATGCTGCAAAGCACAGTGGCACTAAATCTGCCAGTGCAGTGTGAAGATATCCAGCGCGACCAAACAGCAGCACCCGCTACGCTGGCTGTGACTCAAGCTGGCAGAATGAGTTTTACTTCTCTGCTCCAGGAAGGGTATATAGTAGCTTCCAGCTTGCTAACAGAACATCACTGTTGTAACTTTTTTTTTTTTTTTTTTTTTTACTGGAGTGCCTGCCACTACCTTATTTTATCAAGTGTGTTTTCTGTCTCATGTTTTACTTCTTAATGAGATAACAATCCTGTTTGATCACTGTTGGTTTCTGTTCTGTGTTTGTTTGTATTTTTTTTTTATTATTATTATTATTATTTTCCTTTTTTTCAACTTAAATGACTAATATTCCTGTCTTTCCCAGGGAACGTCTTGGGAGTGCAAATATATCTGCTCAGCATTCCTGGGAGGTTTGTGCAGGAGTTTAAGCTGATACAGAAGACTATTAAAATGGTGAGTGGGAAATTTGGGAGTGAAGGTTGCTGAGCTGTACAGTCAGACAACCAGAATGGATTTTGAGATGGCCTTAAATCTGGTTTCCTGCCCTAAAGCATGAGATCTGTACTAAACAAGCAAACAAAAACAAACAACATCAACAACAAAAAACCCACCACAACAAAAAACAACCCTAATTGTTTAAGGAGTGAAGACAAGAGTGCAGCTTTTTTAGGCAAATGCTTGCTCTTAATGACAAAAGATTTGCCTTAATATTGAGTTTAAGTATTCCAGGCTGTCTTTTACATAATTTCTGGTCTTACTCCCTGGTGCGTATGGAGAACATAAACATGTTCCTTTTTTTGGAGCAGCATTTTAGATCCATCAAGACTTATCTGCACTCACTTGTCCACTCTTCTTTGGGCTGAAAATCTCTGATATAGTCAGCTTTTCCTCAGAGTTTGTATTGTTCGATGATATTTTTTTCTGTCTTCTGGCTTCTTCCCCCCATTAAACCACATCTTTGGTCCTATGTGGAGCCAGGAGTTGGACTTGATGATTCTTACGGGCCCCTTCCAATTCAGGATAGTCTGTGATCTTTGCAGTATGGTGCATGAAAGTAGACACAGTACGGCAGCTGAGGGCTTCTACCGTGGCTGCTCAGATAAGTGAGGAGATAGCTTCCCTTGCAAGTTGTGTTCCCCCTTACACAGCTCAGCATGGTATCTGAAGCTTTTTGCAAAAGGATATTGTTCACGCCTGTCCTGTCTGTGGTCCGCTATAACCTGTGTATCAATTTCTAAGGAACTGAAGTACAAAGTAGTTTAGCTTGTACCAGCACTGCGAGACACTAGTCATCTCTCCCTCTTTCTACATGTTTTCTATTGCCTGGGAGCCTAGCCTTGTTCTTTATTGAAAAACAGCCTATTTGAGATAGTGCAAGAAGAGTTTAGCCTCTCTCCTCTTGTAGCACCTCTTGATTTTCTAGGAGTGGAGGAAAAAGCAACAATGTGGGGAGTGTCTAAATGTGGAAGGTACTCTCAGAATGAAGGAGGTATTTCCAATCCTTTTTGTGGGACTGCTCATTGTAGTGCTTGTAATGCCTGCGGACATGTCAGGGTCTCCCCTTGGCAGGAGGGGTCAGAGGTAAACATTCAGAGTGCTGGAATGAAAACACTGACCTCTTGCATGGCTGTACATGGCCATTCTGCTTTGAGTTAAAACCCAGTGAGCTGTTACACTGAAATCTAGGCAAGGGAGCTGTGAAGGCAAAATACACAAGAATGCATTGATTAATAGCATCCCCAAATGACAATGGCTGTTTTACAGTCTTTATAGGGATTGTTGTGTTTCTCATATTCTAAAAGAACATGATGTGGTTGCAATTAATGTAGAGGCTCTTTGCTGAATTTGTTGACTCTAGGAAAGAACTCAAGCTCTTCAGTTATTAAACTAATCAAATACACCTAGAACTGCCTTGCTTGCTCCATGGCATCTTTCAAACTTGTAGTTAGCAGACACCTAGTGATTTGCTGCTATGACAAGTGGATATTTACTTTGGGTTCCTGACTCTTTCTCCCTGTAAGACAGAATTATTAGATTTTAACATTTAGAGCAGGTTTTCTTCAGTTGCCTTGCTTCAACACTAAGCTGCTTTCCAACATTCTGGCTGCTAGACTGAGTCCTCTCTAGTATCTTCAGCAGCAAGGCATTTCTACAAAAATTTGGAAGAGAGTCCTAGCTTCGTTAAGCTTTCTTATTCTGTTTTTCTTTTCTCTTCTTCTTTCTTTCTTTTTTTCTTCTTTATTCATTCCTATATCTCCCTTTTGTTTCTCTCTTTTGTAGAAAGTTTGCCAGAAAGTTACACTTAGACTAATACTGTTGGAAAAAATTGAATTTACTGTAGTCCCTGTCATAGAGCCTATTAATGGACTTACGAAGAGACTCTTCTCTGCACCATCTTGTCATCAGTTGTTCCCATCCCTTTGAGTCTTCATCAAAGCTACAAAGATCATTTTGCTCCAGTAATACTGTGTTATCCCTATTTGAGCGTTCAGCAAATCCGCTGTCTAATACATAAAACGGGGTTGTCCCACTTGTAGCTGTAAAGGAGCAAATGGCAGAGTAACATCGTTACTGTCCTTGCACATTATGATTAGGACTGCCTCACTATGGACCTTTTAAGTGCATGACAAAATCTAGCCAGGCTCCATCTTCAGCTGTAAAAGGGGTTCAGCAACTTCATGAGCAGAGTGGAGGAAGAATAGTTAGGAGTCTGGATCCCTGACACTTTCCTAGTACTCTTCTGTCAGGCCATGCAGTGCAGTGCTAGCGAAGATGCAGATGTGATTTAGCTTTATGAGCCCAGTGAACAGCACTTGGTTTTCTATACTGACTTTGATTTCTCACTGCCAAAATTTATATTCACTTTCCTGCCTGTGATGACTGAGCAGGCAAATAATTACATAATTGTACATGGTGGCTGTAGAAGATATTTTCAAAATGACCAACTGTAGCAGTCAGGACTAAATTACCAACATTTAAATGTTTGAATGTGCAACACGTGTGAGTAGCACAACTGTTTTCCATTTAACCTAACAGAAATGCAGTATAATGGCAGTATGAAAAGACTGGAAATTTTGCAAGTGATGGAGCAGAAACGCCATTCATCATCCCAGAGTGGAGACTGTAGGCCGGGTTGGATGTTCAGCAGCAAGCCCTCTCGTGCACTCTGTAGGGCCATGGAAGGTAATGACTGACCCTGCTTCCATTAATGCCTTTTCAGATAATGTTATAACACTTCACAATGTCCAGTATGGTGTCTCTTCTAGGAGAAGAGTCAGTCTGCTAGGAATTCTTCCTAGATCAAAGCGTTCCAAAAGCAATCCTATTTTTGTCCATCCACATTATTCTACAGACATTGCTTCTGTAATATTTGTTAAGCACATTTGAAAACTTTAAATATTAGCTTTGACAATAATTTCACACTGTGTGTGTTTGAGCTCAGCTTTATTCAAAAATTTCCATATCGCTTTCCACTGTAAAGAGTAAATATTCAGGTAAGAATAAATTATAGAGCTAAATCAAAGATATATATGTTTCAGTCAGACATTTTGTCTTACAGTTGGTTGTTCCTGAAGACTGTTCAAAGACATCTTTTCTGAGAAATATTTGCATGACTTCAGATTTGGGAACAAAGGTACATCCAGACAATAAATACCACTAGCGTATTACAGGCTGCTTCTGTTGCACATACCTGAAACAGATTTCTTCCTGGCATCGGTGATTTTCTAGAGATGTGTCTCAGTGTGTTTGAAGTGAATGTTCAACAGATTTTGAATGAGGAAAAAAAAAGTGTCAGGGGAGGTTAGTATGTGCTGTAAGAATATCTGTTTTATAACAGTTGTGGTTGTCACAATAACATGATTAACGTGTTCTTCATTGCCAGACGCTCTCTCAGTTCTTCATATGGTGGCAAAGATGAGTAGGGAGAAAGCTTCATCCTTCAGAAAAGCTGAGAATTTAAACCATTCCTATTGCCTAGTTGCAGGCAGTTGACTGAATCACGAGTGTGGTCTGGCCACTAGTGCTTTCCTTAGCAATGATTTTTAATGTGCCAGACTCGCTTTCCCCTTAGCACAGTCCCGTTCCTTTCAATGATCAAAAGAAATAGAGGGCTACCTTTTTTCCTTTAGCAAAATTTTTTAGTCTGTGGGCACTGAGTAATTCATACAAGTTATGCAGTTCATAGAAGATAAGGCATTACTTTTGTTCCAAGTTCCCCAAAATACACATTAATGTTAATGTCTTTCAGTCTGCCCTGTCGCTGCCACCCAAGCACTTATAAATCACTTTCAATTATACATATTTTTAAACTTAGCTTGATTTTGGACAAAGCTACAGTGAAATGTAGCACGCAGGCTCTCTAAGACATGCTTAAAATAAGCCAGCACTATTGGTTATCCTCCACAGATTTTCTCTTCTGTTGAGCCGCTGCTCTGACTTCTGCCTGATTTGGTCAGTATCGATTTTGTCTTCTCAAAATGCTCTTGGTTACTTTTCACAGCCATCCATCTTGCCCGTCAGATGTTGTTTATCTGGGGTGACAACTGCTTACCCATTAATTAGCAAAGTCATTTAGATGCATGGTTTTTTGTCAGACTGTCTATTTTTAAAGAGGCCTGAACACTGCTGGGTTAAGTTGCATTCCTAGGTGTGCTTTTTTGGATATCTGTTAGTGTCAATGGTTTACGGGCTGGTTCAGCCCGCTTCCGTGACAAACGGGGCAGAGGGATTTTGCATAAGCCGCACCTTTGGAAAAAGGAAACAGGGGACCCCAAAATAGTGAAAAACAGTGGCAACGATCTGAGGAGAACAAACTAATTTACTAAATATAGTATCGGAATGCAAGATAACACACTACAATATAACTAGAATTAAAGGTAGTAAATCAAATATAATGAGAGTGTCCGAAAGGTGGATAGGCCTCACTGTAGTGCTGAGGTGAGATGTGCAGTCTGGTTGAGCAGCAGGGAGGCAAAGAAGAGCACATCAGATGACCTTGCCAGGGGTTATATCTCCTCTCTGACTACCCCCTGGGGTATGTAGCTCTTCTTCTCTTCCGGACAGTGCCCAGAACTGGAGCATTAACAGTTAAACTCCCAGTGCACTACATGATGTTATGATGTGGAATATCAATAACCAAAAATCATAAAACCATGACAGTTAGGTAGCAATTGTAAATTTGGGGCTGTAACTTATGAGTGATCATGAAATTTGTTTGCAGGTATATGTAGATGGTCAAAATGGACAGACTGAGTTGAAACGCAATGTCTACCCTTTCTCAATAAGTCAGTTTGTGACTTAGGAATGTTGTGGAAGTAGTTAAGGGTTTGTGTTTTTTATACTGCGACTCCAAACTATACGTTGGGTTGCATGCTATGATCTGTACAGCTATGAATGGCACAGTCAATTTATCTGAGCTGACCACACAAAAAAAAAAAAATAGAAAAAGACTAATGTCTGCACTTGAGGCTGAACATGTGACATTGTGGCAAATCAACCTCAAAATATGGAAAAGCTATATTCCCTGACTCAGTGAACAGCAAGTGAAGACTTGCTGTTGCTTGAATGCAGTATTGGGACTACGTATATATATATATATATACGTATACTACGTATATATATGGGACTACGTAATGCAGTATTGGGACTACGCTTACTGAAATTAGATGTGGTCATGTGAAGTATTAAATACATATCTTGTGCAGTAGTTCAGATCCCATTTGGATGTGATATCAAACTTGTTATTTGGAGCCAACTATGAGATAGAGTTCACAGAAAATAAAACCGGTATCGAAGAAAAGGACACACGATTTGATTGGATTTTGCAAGACTAAGTCAATAAATTAGTGAATAAACTTTGCTTAAGGGACAGTATGAATATACCTGATGGTAATGCCAGTGTCAAACACCATGTCTCCAACCTGCCATAGCCTTTTTGCTGTTGGAAGAGGATGATAATTTGCCATAGTCTGAAGTATTGGAGATGGACTTTTATGCTTATTTGCTTTTTCTTTTGTTTTAACCTTATACAAAGCTTTGTAAATAACAAACGTGACTGATGGTGATGCAAATTTCCATGAATGATGAAGTAACTAAGTAATTTCTATGAGAGATACCATCTATCAGGCAAGCAGATCTTATTGCTCTATTGATTTATTCAGACAATTTTTGATGGATTGAATTAGAGACATTTGTCTTGTAGACAGAATCTTCTTGCTTTAAAAGATGTTTGTAATTCTTTCTATGACAGCTTTCCCAGAATGACCTGTGTAGTATCTGTTTAAAATTAACAAGAAAATCCAGGGCCAAAGTGGATAGTGAGAGTCAATTAATTAATCTGAGCTATAAGAATCACAGAATTACAGAATTGCAGGGGCTGGAAGGGACCTCCAGAGATCATCGAGACCAACCCCCCCGCCAAAGCAGGTTCCCTACACCAGGTCGCACAGGTAGGCATCCCTAAGGAAAGTAACTGTCAATGGAATAACTTACACCTGTACTCCACCAGAGCTCACACCTTTCAAGTAAATAGTTATGGTCAGGCGAGGCCTGGGAAAAGGGAGTCTGAGAGGCGTTTGGCTTGAGCAGGCACTTTCTGTTAAAGACTGCTAGCTCTGGTTGAAGTCCTTGAGCAAAAACAGCTGTAGTAACCCATACTTCCAAAGAAGTGACGTATGCCTGGGATCCTGCAACTTTTCTTGCAAAGGCTGAAACTTCTGCTGCTGTGGAATAATTCAATTCAATATTTTCCCTCCTCTCAGGACAGAGTTTTTAAGTGAAAGAGAAAACTGGCAGATGTTCCTAGCATTTGAAATGTATTTTTTGTCTGTTTTCTGCCTTCTAATTCTAAACAAAATGAGACCAGTCCTTGAGATATAAGATGGGACACAGAGGAGTGACACCACTGTGTCTGCAGAAGAGCGGGTGAGGTAAGCTGGAGTCTTTCAGCTTGCTTCCAAAGGCTGATGTCAAGCAGCAAAAAAGAAAATACGAAACTGCCTTATAAGTTACAAAATAGCTGTTGAACTGTTGATGTAACGTGGTCACAGATTGTTATACTTCTAATGCTCAGAGCTTGGCTGTTTGTGCTGAATGAGAGGAATGGGCTGCTTGTAACTTCACAACCAGCCCTCTGCATCCAACCGGCTGGCCAGCCTCTCCTTCATCAGCCTTGGAAGTGGATGAGCAGTTCCAGCTGAAGTTGAGATAGGTTTTAATCACCTTAATTTCCTATGAGGTCTATGAGAATTGAAAACTGTTTAGAAGGAAAAAATTAATGGTAGTGCTCTTGCACACAGAAGCACTGTCAGAAACCATCAGTTACAAGGGTTTGATGGGAGCTGCAGGGCCAGCCCACGTTCTCCATCTCCAGACTGGCCACTGCAGGTATCTGCAGCCAGGGCTGTAGCAAATGGAGCAGATGGTTATGTTATTGCACTGGGTGGAGACATTGGGGACAAAGGAACTCAAGTTTTGCTAACTTTGCTCCTTGTGGTACAGACTCTTATCTTAGGAATTAGAGGATAGCCTCATGGATAGCTTTATTTATTTATTTGTTTGCTTATGTATGTATGTATGTATTTATTTATTTATTCATTCATTCATTTATATGCACATATACATATTTGTATTTGCTTCATCACTTCCAGGGCAAGATTCTTCTGGCTGATCTAGTTTTCAAAGTCGATAACAGTTCAGCCTGTACACAATTTTCAGTTTTGTTTTTTTTCGGACCTAAGATCACTGATGAAGATTTATTATCGTAAGTATGATCAGGGATTCCAAGGTTTTCTTTCGTGTTAAGGACATTTACTGCATGTATATACATAATGTTAGTGGAATGAGGGCATAACCAGTACATGCGTATTGCCTATTGGGATCAAAAGATAGCCAGGCTGGTATTTTGCTGTCTTTGTGTATGTTTTACGACCCTTCTAAGCTGTTGTCAGCTGAGTTTGAGGCGGTCAGAAGTGAAAATACCAAGTAACAATTTTGTGAGCAATCTTCCAGCATACTGCAGATGGAGAAGACAACACAACAGCTTAATTTCTTAATTTCTAGCATGTCTCTGCAAACTGGGCATCATTCTAGAAAAATACTCCTTCAGTGTTACTGAAATCCGCAAATATAGAGCCAAGTTGCAGCCAGTAAACTACAACTATCATGCTCAAGCAGACGGATATGGGGGCAGAACATATCTTGAAATCTAGGAGTTCCTTTTAATTGTTTTTAACTACCATCTGTTTTTCAGCCTTTCAATAAAAGGTGGAAAGGTGGACCAAAACGTTACTCTGTTTTGGTGGTCCTGAGCAAAGGGGGATGTGCTGGTGTGGAAAAAAAAGACAGTGTAAGACACAGCAGCCTTGAGTGAATTTCAACTTTCAACCTGACTGGTTAGTTAGCCGTTTGTTCAGGGGAGGGAGGGAATAATAAAAGAGTTATGCATTACAACAGTGAACAGTTGGCTGAAGCTCTAATCAAGAGACAAAGAAAATTATGCCTAATGACTAAAACAGACAGCAGGTTGTACATTTGGACCTCATGATGCATTCCAGTTAACATGAAAGACAGGAAACGCTTTACACGTGTTGCCTTTGGGGAACAAGAGAAGATATGGAGGTCAAGCGTGGTTCTATGACGTTAGCTGATAAATGTTTTCAATGGTGTTTTTTTTCCCTTTAATTTTCTGAGCAGCATGGTACTGCCTGCAAAGCAGTGGGAAGATCAAACAGCCAGCTGCTCAACATTGGTCACTGCCTTCAGAGAACGATGAACACATCAGCACGGCTGAGCGCTGCTGTAGATCACCCAGCACACACAGAGGTAAGCCGTGAATGACCTTGAGCACTGTAGCAACAGCACTTGGCCAAGACCAGGAATGATGTCAATCCATTATCTCCCAGCGCAATCCAACAAACTACTGGAGACAGGCTTGCAGATCGGAGGCTCTGGAGCAGTTTTTAACTGCTTGAAAACAATAACACGTTAATGTTGGCTAATTCACAGGCTACCGAGAAGTACAATCCTTGTTCCAAACATTATCAGTTAAGAAAGGAAAGAGTAGAAGTGAAGGAATGTTTCATGTCATTGATGGATTTATCTTGCTCAGATATTAATTTTTTTTATTGCCGTGACACTATTTATGATTGTCTATATGACCATAGTAAAAAATGAGCCCTTCTATTTCAGAACAAATAAGGTGTCCAAGACCTTTAGGCTACAGAAAGTAAAGAGAAAGATACAGAGATATGAGAGATGAATCTCACACTGGATTTTTTTCTTCAGTAATTGTATAGAGTTTTTAGGGCGCACAAGTGGACTTAAGCACATGGTTGAGCACTTTGAGCCAAGAGCAAGGTTACAATTGGACTAGACAACCTGAGTGGTCTTTTACAAACTAAATGATTCTATGATTCTATTTGTAAATGGAACCGATTAAATTCTGTCTGAGGTGTTTCCAAAAGTCTCCATGCCACCATTTGACCACCATGTGCAAGGTAGCATCAGTCCCTGACTTGCTGTCTCCCATAGCGCAGTTTTGGGCTCTGTTCACAGTTTAGGTGAGTGGTTATGTCAGGTCTTAAAGTGAGAAATTTAGGGATGTTAGCTTTTCAGAGGATAATTTTCCTTCAATTCATTTTTGAGATATTTTGGTCTGTCCTAGAAACAAATCTTGTGAGATTTGATTGTAGTCTGCTGGGAATGCAGGTATGCACATGAAAAACGGTGATTGTACTATACTTGAAATGGTGGTTCAAAACGTATTCTAGAAAAGAAAAGAAAAAAAATGCACCTTCTTTTTGCCCTGACTTCTTCAGAAACTGAAATAGCCTGTTTATTGTAAAGTGTGCAAGTCTTTTTCCTGAGTGCTTTTTGAATGCTGTAGTAGAGTGTAGTAGAGTCCATGCAGTTTAGAAATAGCAGGGCCAGAGCAAAGAGAGGACTTTATCTAGGATTTCAACCAGCTGGAGCTGAATACATTCTTAAGCAGCTAGTTGCATGCTGAATTTAAGCTCAGTCCTGTTTCATCTGCCGACAGTAGCAGAATTCACAGCGCTTTCAACATCATCGGTTCAGGAACGCTATCTTTGGTTTGCTAAGAAACACAGAGAATAAGCAAAAATACACTTCTGAACTCCAAATTTCATCTGCACAAAGAACTGTCAGAGCATCTTGTTGACCCAAAAGGTGCAAACTAGGTTATTTTCCCAACTGCGTGTTATTTGTATAGGGAATGACACTCATCAACAAAGCTGCTTGTGCATATATGTATTTTAAGACTTTCAAGAGCTAGCGACAAGGTAATTGTGTGATAGATGCAGTATGTTAGGGGATTGCTATCCAAATAACATGAGAATCAATATTTGGCCACTTAGTTGGCATATAAGCAATCTGTCCTCAAATTGTGTCTGAAAGCAACAAAACCATGTTTTCTCAGGGGAAAAAAAAAAAAAAAAGTTTGCATTTGCATGTGCAGTGGAGAAAAACTTCCTCTGGCAATAATGTGTTGTGGTCAGGTTTTTTAGATTGCTGAGTAACTTATGCCAGACATGCTGAACATACTGCATGAAATCTCAGCATGTGTTTGGCTGGTGAAGCATAACCGTACTCAGACACGCTTATTCTCCAGAAGGGAACAACTCTCGAAATTCCAACTCAGTGAGTTCAAACTGCCACTGCTCTGAGCATAACAGCATTTACTGGGTTACTGAGCAGGACCAATTGTTTTATTTTCGAGCTTTTCAGAAAGCAAATTACACAAAATTATTCAATGCTGTTGAAAACATCCTTTATTGCTGCACTTTGGTCTGCTTGCACTTTGCTTCGTGGTCATAAACATTTTATAGAGAGAACAACCCTTTTATTTTTCCAATTTGATGAATTTTGAGCGAGATTAACTGCATAGCATTTCCATAAATCAGAAAGAAAGATGGCACCAGTGATGAGGAAACTTGCTTTGGTTTGGCAGATTTTACTCTTGTAGAAAGTTCTTTTTCTAAATTGTGGTTTTGTGCATTTGGACCATCTGTGAAAGCAGTTGAAAGCAGTTTTGATGTATGAGGTAGTTAATATGGTAGAGGAGAGAAAAATAGTCAATAATTGATTTTTAAGCAGTTAAGATGATTTTGACCTTTGCAGTCTACTTCTTGTTAAAACAATAAATTAGAAGTGACAGTCTACTTTGTATTAATACAAAATATAAGTAGGTTTAAATGTCTGCAGAATGCACATTCAGATGATTCACTATGCATATCGGTGAAAGATAGCTGCAATACTCTCACTTGTATTTTTCCAAATAAGAAAGGATTTCTATTTAAACAGACATTTCCAGTCCTCTGGAAATGTATTCGAAAACACGCGTTTGGCTAAGAATTAACACTCAATACCACATCCTAAGGAGCCTGCTGGCAGTATGAGATACAGCACAACATATGCCTGTAGCACACAACTGTATTTGCAATAGATCCCCTTTTAGGGAAAAGATGTGGCGTGGATTTTTTGCGCAGGACTTACTTGTGTAACCAATTTGTCTAACTCAGGCCAGGGGAGATCCTGCACTCCAGTCCCACATCGATCAGCAGCATCAGCCCCACATCGTCAGCAGCAGCACATCCTGCTCCTTTGCCATGGAGGGCAGCTGATTTTTGTGGTCACCAGGGAATGGGAGACGCATGGCAGCAGTTGGGACAGCACAGACACATGCATCTGGTCCGCGGCTGTGGCGTGCTCATGAGTGAGATGCACTCTCAGGTACAAAGGGCAGCAGTAGCAGGATCATTGGGGAAGGGTAAGCTGGGGTGGGCATCTGAGCAGTTTTTTGTGGCTGCAGTCTCACATCACCTGGTTGTGTGAAGGGCCCTTCAAAAAGGGTGGCAGGTTCCAAGCAGCAAGCCCATGGTTTTCCTGCTGGAACAGGCTTTGGGTCATTTTTTGCATGATATGAAAGAACAGCTTTATTCAGAAGCTTTATAAAGAGCAGTTTGTATCACGTTTTGACGAGCAGCGAGGTTTACAACACAGCCTTGCATGAAAAAACGCACATAGTGCCAACAAGCAACCCCCAGCAACTCATTCAAGCCTGACACCGGTGTGGCAATGGAGCAATTGGCACGAGCTGATTTCTCCCATTTGTCAGCCCTGACACCACATGGCAGTCTCCCTGTCAGTTGGTTCTTTGGTTATTTTTCTGAGGGAGGTTGTTTTCTTAAGTGTGTTATAATCTTTAGATTAAACAAGGCAATAAATGGACTTTGTGGTGATAAAAGCAAAATATGTACCACAGGCTCTAAATTAAGAATTAAGTTGCTGTAGATAAGTTGCTAAAGGCAGTGATGCTTTTGTGTACACACTGAATATTTGTGAAATTTCTTCTGTTCCTCAGGGCTACTCTACAAGCATTAAAAGCAGGTCATCCTGCAGGCCGGCCTTCTTCGCCGTTTTTGCCAAAACATTAATAAACAATTTTAAGTAATGCTGGGCTTCACTGAGACAGCAGGCAGTTTGTTCTTCAACAACATAAAATTTATACTGCATCTAAGTTGGGCTTTAGTCTCCTACTCTGTTTGTGGTGTGTCTTGCTCCAATTTATAGGAGGGAGAGGAGGTTCTTCAATACGTCTTATGAAAGAGTCTTCTCACAAGAAATGCCTCGGAAAGCAAACTTTGGGCCAAAAACAGAAAAGGCTTCAGACACCACCACGTGGCTTGAAGATTGCATGAAACTGATGCATAAGTGACCATCCAGGATGGTGGAAAGAAAAAAAGAAGGAAAAAAAAAAAAAAGCGTAAGGGAAAGAGGGGGCGAAGGAGGAGTTAAGTGCTACACAATCACTGCAAAAGTTTTTTGTGGGCTTGGTTGCAAATGTTGCCATGATCTGCTGGATTTGTTCATCAGAACAAGTGATTACAAAGTACAACACATTGTATAAGTTGAGTAAAACATGCAATCATACAAGGTACCAACACAAGAGTTGCAATAAATATAGTAGGACACATTTCACCCGTGGGCAATTTATTTAACAAGTACTACTTTTTTTTTTTTTTTTTTTTTTTAGGAAACAATTAATTAGAGTCATTCAATTTGCCGCAGACACCCAATTCTTTAAGTAACAACATATCAAGCTCTAACTGGTTTTGCAATGCCATTTTCAGCACTCGTTGCTCTTGGAAGTTTAATTCTCAAAAAGCATATCTAGTCCAGCCTGGCAATACGTGGACTTGCCTGGTAACGTTTTCAAAGACGACTTGGTGTTTTGCCAGGGCAGTAGATGGAGCAAATATGTTTTCTAATATCACAGAGATTATCAGTCCTGTGGCTAACAAAACTGAACACTCTATTTAGGCAGAGTGAAGGTATCACTGCACCACACTGCAACACTGCACATTGTTGTAAGGTTAAATATGAACAGAATTTTCCATTTGAGAATCTCCAAAGCAATTCAAGTGCTGAGAGGTATATGTTACTAGTCGGACAAGTTCAAGTATCGTTATAGTCTATAGCATTTTCAGAGGATAGTGTGTGTAGGATACCCCCCAGTATAAGCTATCAGAAATCCCAGTAACCCCAGAAACACACACATCTCTTACCAAAATTTAGACACTTTCCAACAGCCGTGTTTTGGATGGAACTCCTCTACTGGGGTTAAATCAACAACTTTCTGACACTGGACATCATATTGCAAAGGGCTTTATGATGGGTTTCTTTTCAGACCACATCTGACAGATATTAGATGGGTCCCTTGCTTCATTTCCCAGTTTGATAGGAAGTTGGAAACACCATAGAACAGGTACGTGCAAGTCATGATAAAAAGGGATGAAAGAAGGAGTCAGAAGGAATGGTATCACTCTACAGGGAGTTGCCAGTAAGCCAGGATAACCCGTGAAAACTCTGAACCCAAGTGTGAAGTTTAACAGATCCAAATACTGATATCAGTCACCACCCACAACCACAGCAACCCAAAACATAATGCTATTGCAACCAAAATATGTAATCAAAATATATGATCAAGAGCATTCAGCGTTGCAGCATCATCAAATCTTCAACTTCTTTCTCATAAAACACAAACGGTTAAAGTCAGCTGTCAGCTTTCCTGTGTTCAGTCAAGGTCCCACGGGGATTTTCTGTAAAATAAAACAAGACATCGACTTGCCCTTTTTGGGCTTTGTTAATATGACTAAAAATGAGGGAACAATCCAGTGAGTGTTGATTTTATATTTCTTTTTCTGGGTGTCCTTAGCCTTTCAAGGATATTTGTTAAGGGGTTCCAGGAAGGTTAAGGGAACTGGCCTCACGCTAGCTGAGTCAACCGACACAGGCTGTCCAGGGAGAGGAGAGTTTCCCCAGATTATCAGTGAGTGGATCGTGACACACAGGGGTAATGGGCAAGAGCAGTGGGGCCTCGGGACAGAAGGTCTTAAATCAAGGACTGTTTTCCTTCGTTGAGAGCTTTCTAATGCATCCCCTCTTCATTCTCCCCACTCACGTGGGAGGTGCGAAGGCATCAGTTTTCCAGTGGTTTGGATAGTCATTCAGGTTCCTCGGGAGAGGCACTAGAACCTGGGGCTTTGCTTTCCTCAAGCGCAGTCAGCCATCCAGTCACCAACTTCTTGAGTCTAACTGTTGTTAGTCCATCCATCAAATCTCACGGAATACCCTTTTGCTAGCCCAGAGCAACCAAAGTCCATTGCGTTTATGATCAATGTTTCGCCTACCCGTTTTTACTGGGAGTGAGGCTCTTTCTGTTCTATTGAGGCTAGGTGGTCTGGGGGCAAGCCTCACTTCCCTTGTCTTGAATTTACTGGTGGAAGAAACCACCAGCCCGTATTTTCTCCCATAGTTTATTAACTCTTGGGCAACCTCCCCCCACGTCCATGCTTTGTATCCTGACTGCAGATGGTTAGAGGCTGCCCAGGCTCCTTCTCCCTGAGGCATAGCCAGTATTTTTCCTTGTAGTTGTATACTCATAGGTTTTAACGATTCTGGAAGCCTCCCTAATTAAAGGGGTTATCCTCTCAGGATCAGCAGGCATCATCACAGACGATTCATGGTGCGGCTGCAGCTTTCTAGCATACATCCTTTGGAGACAAGCAGTCTTTTGAACACTTTCTACTAATTGATCAACCGTTCCAGTAACAGCAAGAGGGTCTCCCCTTTCTAAAGGGTTGAGAACACCTGCCCAACAGGCAGCCTTCTGTGTTAAGGACCAGGGAGCTCAACTGTTGCCAGTAGTTAAAAATACTCCTGGTCCCCAGTATCCTTCAGCTTCCTTTTCAATTAATAGTATTTGGACTTCATCAGTGGGGCTACCCCTCCATACATATTCTGTTTCTGATTCCTTTGCAGAGCAGACAAAATCTTTTTTTTAATTTTGCTAATTCAATGGCTGAGAAGGGAATTTGTTTCACATTCATTTGAGAGTCTAGATCATCACTGTTATCAAATGTATATTCAGTTTTTATCAAAGGATGCAAGTGCGCTGGGGAGACCTCCGATTTTTCCACCCTTGCCTTTATTCTTTCAATTCCTCCTGAAGATAAGTTTTTTCCTGAGGTGCACTATGGATGACAGTGTCACTGGTACCCTTACACCTTAACTGTTCCTTTAAGGCTATTATTTGCAACAAAGCTGTACCATGTCTCTCACTTTCTAATTGTCTCTCAAGGTTTACAATATGATTCTGCAGAGTCTTAACCAATTCCTGTGTTACTTTAAGTGATTCCTGCAATGCTTGTATCATCGGGGTTTCTGCCAAATGCTCTTCAATTCAGAGCTCCACGGAAGCTTTTAAAGCAGCCCCGAGTGCGCAGATAAACGGTTTTCCTTTTCTGGCTCAGGTACGAGCCTCATTTTGTAGGACACTAATATGGTCTGACACACTCCACAAGTTATGCCTGTTCTGTCATGCCCAGTCCACCCTTGATAATGAGGGCCAAACACCACGCCTTTCTAAAAGGTCAAACAACACTTTTTTGCTTTTCATAGTGACTACATTGTCATTCATTTCTCAATACACAGAAAGATCTACACTGAAGGAGATGAGGGTACAGGTATTCAGAAGCTCAAGTAACTTCTTACCTCCCCCGGGAGGCACACGCCTATCAGACAAATGTAAGTGCTCAAATCAATCCTTCCTTTCTTTGAGGGGAACACACAGAAGAGGCTCAAACAACACTTTTTAGATTTCAATATACGGAGTGATCTTTTTTTTGGGGGGGGAGGGGGGAGGAAGGACACGTTTAAGTGAAAAAAAAAATATCATTCCTCTCAACTCCAAAAGGCTCACACAGAAAAAAGATTCAAATCACACTTAAGTCGCAAGATACTAAAATCACAAAATGTGCAGTGGTCCTCCTGGGGAGGCACACACGTATTAAACAAATGCAAATACTCAAAATTAATTCACATGTCCCAGAGAGGTATACACATAAAAAGCTCCAAAAATGCAATTAAGTTCCAGTATGTGGAGTGATTTTCCTGGAGAGGAAAAATATTGCTCCTTGCAGCTCCAGGAGGCACACAGAGAAGAGGTTCAAACTATGTCTGGAAGGACAACACTCTCATGACAAGTATGCTGCAGACTATGCCATAAAAAATCTCTTGTCCCAGTTTATAGGAGGGAGAAGAGGTTCTTTGATACATGTATACCCAACGGCGGGATGAAGACACAAAGGGTCAAATGTTAGCCCGACCAGTTCATTACAAATCCAAGTTGCTTAAGGAGATGGGGAATGGAAGGCGGACGATAGAAAAGCGATAGGAAATAAAAGCAGGGAGTTCTTGTAGGAAGCAAGAGGGAGATAGTCACCATCACATATTCCAGCATTGCTCATAGTTCAGACGTTGATCTTCAGTAGCAATGGGAGCTGTTGTTTGGCTGACGATAACAACGGCGACTGTACAAACTTATAAATAAGTCCAAAGTGGTCGAGTCAGCTCCCTTTGGAGTAACAGCTCAAATACAAAGCGGTCAAGTCCTCTCTCTTTGGACTGGCAGCTTCTGGCTTTGGGATCTCAGCAGAAACTCCTCTGTTCCCATCTTCTGGGCCTTGCCATCAGATAAGAGGGAGCAGGGAGGTGCCCACCTGCATCCTGTTTTTCACAGGATACGATGGTATCATTCTCCCATCTCCCATACCAAGCTGGAGTTATTTGGTCACAGGCCAGATTTTCTGCCAGTAAACATTCCTGAGCACAGTATTCCCAAGGCAATCAGCTTCAAAGAAATGCTCTCAAATGTGAAATTGTCCACAAAATGATGTTGATTGTCATACGCCAACACCTCCCTCTCATCTCCTAGGTAAGTCAGAGCGTTATTGCAAGAAATGCCTCAGAAAGCTAACTTTGAGCCAAAAACAAAGAAAGGTTCAGACATGGTGAAGATAGTATTTCTCTTCTTCTGCTATGTCATGAGTCTTTTGAGGACTGAAGTGAGTGCTATCAAGACCCTGGCTCATCATTGTTGTTTCCTGAGCAGCTGCCAGGCTTGAGAAATGCAACACTGTTAGTCAACAAACCAGGCAAATTCACAGCTTTCTTCTGTAGCTATCCAAGAGTGGGGTGGGGGGGGGATGGGAGAAAAAAAAAATTCATAATACATATGCTGTAGAAACTGCAGATATGTATAACTTCATAGGACTTGCTATTAGCAAGTATTTTCAAAGGAAACAGATTCCTTTCTTTGGGGAAGTCTACCTAACTGCGAAGTTCTGTTTATGGTTTAAAAGATTATTTTGGCATCCTTCTACTTCTCATTAAGATTTTGAGTCCCACGCTGCAATTAGGTACACGTGGACACTGGACTACTAGTGTAACAGTCTGTCTGTTTTATCTGTCTACCTTGAAGCTCACTGCTTTTTGCTTGTCACCATGTTCCTCTAGTTACAGAATGATAGAGTCATTAAGGTTGCAAAGACCTCTCAGATCATCTAGTCCAGTCACCAGTTCATGCCTGTGACTGCACTAGACCATGTTTCTCAGCGCCACATCTCCACATTTCTTGAACACTCCAGGGATGGTGACTCCACCATCTCTCTGGGCAGCCTGTTCCAGTTTGTCACCACTCTTGCTCAGAAAAAATATTTCCTGATATCCAACTCGAACCTCCCCTGTCACAACTTAAGGCCATTACCTCCCGTCCTTGCTGTTAATGACTGTGTAGCCGAACAACTACAACTGATGACACAAAAGTGAAAATCTTTAGAAACAGGAGAAAGGGATTCATCTTGGGAAGAGCACTGAGGCTTCTTCCATGTTATTGTATTCAATAGTATCACACTGACCTTCAGAGAGGTTTCAAGTAGAGGATGTTCTGATACCACCTATCACTGCTGTACATATGTCTTTGCTGCAATCCGCCCATGCAGCCAAGGATGACACTGCCTTGTGCCCCAGATGTCTTGGCCAGTGTCACTTCACAAAGAATTGGGCTGCTTAGAGGCCAGCAGGCAGCTCTTTTTCCCTGAAGTCCATATGAAGCAAGAGTCTCTTGTCTTTAAGGTATGTGAAATAATGATAAAGGCGGTAGCTGATATACATGGGACGACTGTGGTGGCATTTTGGCTTGGAGTTCAACAGCTCATGTTTACCGTCACAATGCGTATCTGTCAATTCTGCTCTTTGTGGAGCTCTCAGTCTGGATAAAGGGATAGCGGGATGTGCAGCTAAAGTCTGTCTCAGAAGCCAAGCTGCCCATAGGGAAGAGGACGGCTTATCCAGATATCTGGATGGGATCAGTATTTGCACTCACAAATAGCAACACTGCATCCGTATCCCAGTTGAGCCTCAGCTGGGAACTGACCAGAATACAGGAAGAGTGGGCTTATTAAATTCACGTTGGCACCTCGTCATTTTGAAGGTTTGCAAGGGCCCGAAGCAGCTGTTTACAAGGCACCCTTGTTTTCTCTCATTTATTCATAAGAGGCAAAAATAGTTTAGAAAGAGAAATCATCTAATCGGCATTCATAATGAAGTATTATTGCCTGTCCCGTATGTTCCCTTTGGACTGCTGCTGTCATTTCTTAACTCAAGCATGTGATTTGTAGCATCCTTTTTGGGAAAGCATCCTACTATCTAACATCCTTTTTGGAAGGCTGTTTCCAAAAGACTGCAGTGAGTCTATGCCTCCAGTGCACACACACGTTTCACTTACAGCAATTTCTCATTTTCTTTCTTGGGAAACTTGCAGGGATCTAGTCACAGTTTTCTCTTGTAAGCTGAAGGCTATAATTCTGAGAAAGGCTTTGGGATCCAAAACGGGTCTTGTGCCACTGAAGATGTTTTCTCAGAATAAACACCACCTCAGCTAGGTTGTATTGTATTGTAGGTTGCATTGTAAGATTTTCCTTGATCATTTTATCAAGGTAGTTGCAGTGGTGTGCTGAAATTACACGTTATCCTTCGCCCCTCTCTGACCATCCATAGCCTCAGTGCTGTCGGAACTGGACCCCCCCCCCTTTCTGTACTGCACCACGCCTAACAAACAAAATACAAACCCTGCTGTGGGCCTTCTGCTTACTCTTCCAAAAGTTAAGTTGCAATTTTTGAGCTCTTAACAACCTCTGTGACCTGCCTGTGTTTCTGTAAATATCCCTTTTGCCTGTCACAACTACTGTGATGAGAAAGTGATTGCTTACACGGTGTCAGCGAAGGGCCGGAACGTGAGGGAAAAATGATCAAGAACAGCATGTTTCTGGTTTTCTTGACTCTGGGGAGTACTCGCGATTTTTCAGTGGAACTGCTGCAAAACAATGCTATCTGATAAGAAAGAAAGCACTTTCTCCTAACTCAGCAGAACTAGTGTTTTCTTATCCGGCAGAGAGGTCATCAGATTTATCCTAATAGAGGAATTTGCAAATGGGAGGCTCCACACGGAGCTTCAAGTAAAGCACTACAAGTGTGTCGCAGTCTGCGCTGAGGGAGGCGCAGGCCATCATAGCAAAACTAGATGCACAGCTTCTGAAGTCATTTGGTTCTTCTCTGTGTCTGAACATGACCAAACCCTTATGCCATGGCAGAATTTATCTTCTGTAGCGCCAATCTGACTCCTCTGCTCAAGACAAGTGATATATTGTCTGTTCACCATAAAAAGAAGCTGTGGGTTGCGAAAATCAAGATTCACAGCCAAACTTCAGAGAAGCTCTCTGTAACAGATTTGCTAAATCACAGCCTGATTGAGCACCTGGTGGGAAGGGAGGGCCAACCTAGGGGAGCTCAGGTGCATGCAATGAACCGGAGTGAGTGGAAGGGGTGGAGCCAGGATACACCCCTTCCTGGATCTCATTTAAGGGCTGGCAGCGGAGAGGAGAGGATCTTGTTGGAGATCCTTGTGTGCTTGAGGCCTTCCAAAGGTAAGCAGCTTTCCTTCCTTTCTTCCTTTTTGTATCTACAGTAGCTGTGGCTGCTGCGTCTGGGCTCGTCCTCGTTTGCTGTAGCCAAAGGCTTACTTTGCCTACCTGCTATTTTTGTTGTACTTTCCACCACATTATAGCATTGCTTTGCGCCTGAAGCTTCTGTGTGCCCACATGCTGGCTGCTGGCTGGCACACAGCCCTTAGGTGTGTCTCAACAAGCCTTGGTCTATTGCATGACTCCAGTCACCACAAGGTGCTCACTGGATTTAATTCCAGCCACAGCTGGGGCACAGACTATGTTGTATTTATGGGCTCAAAGCCCACTGCAGCTATGGACCAAGCTTGCAGTATCATCCTGTGAAAAGACAGTGGGTCTGTTTCAGCCAAAAGTGGGAAGCAATGATTTTTGCCATTTTTTCCCGTGAACTTTAAGCTGTTGACATGGTGCTAAATTCAGTATGCTGAAGGTGCTTCCACGTGTCACTTCTAATAGGATACAGGTGTCAGACAATTTGAGATTATTTCAAACCTAATTTTCCTAGAGTGAAGATACAAACAGTTACACCAGAAGCAGATGTGGGGCCTTTCTCACCCCTCAGGAATGTGGTTTGGCATTCATCCAGACTGAGTCTATGGGGAAAAAGAGAAAATTATATTTAATTTTAGCTTGCGTGGTTTCCTCCTTTCAAAAATCTACGTGAATGTGCAATAAAGTAACCTATCTTTTCCTTCTGCTTACACGGGGACTAAGTATCTTGTTGCAAACAGATGGTGTGAAGGCAGGTTGAGATGTGAACGCTCTCTCTCTCCCCACTATTGCTGTGTGGCCACATAACTGACAAAAAGAGCGCTGTATTTTCCTTTTTCTCCTTTTCCTCGGTGTTTTTCAGGTACTTCTTCAGTATGTTGGCTGGGAAGTAACAGCCAGGAAACGGGAGCTACAGGAACTGCCCATAAACTGCTTTTTGTGGCTCTATATCTGGTCCAGCACCATTGGGATGCTCACTGGGACTGCACTGGGACTTGAGGGAACTTCTCCTCCCTTCTGCCCTCAAGCTGCTAAGATTTTCTTGAGCTTTTCTTGCACTGTGGAGCAACAGTTCCTTTCTACCTCATTCATGCAGGTGGTCATGCAAAAGTAAATAAAAAGTGGCCACTGTAACTGAATAATTACTTCAAGAGTGACGACTCATAAATTCATTCTGGAAGGTGAAGGAGTGAGACATTGGTGTCATCCAGGATTGTGTCGGAGGAAGAAGGGCAAGAAGTGCTCCTACGCAAAATGGGGTCTTTGCAGGGGGGTAAGTACACGATGGGGAAAACCCCTGGGCGGTGGGTGGAAGGCTTTAGCACTGCTGTTTATCTGTGCTGTGTCAACATCAATTGCACCGCGCCGGTGTAGTTCTCCAGTCAGCCCCCTGCCAAGGCCACCGGCAGATAAAGAGAAAGCATCATGTTCTGGCTTGTGAATAAAAGGAAAATGTTTGGAAGCGCTGCTCTGCAAATTGGGTTTATTGCATTGCCAGGAAGTTATCTAGAGGCTTTTGGAGACCGACTCAGAAACAGGAAATTAATCAAAAGCATTTTAGAGTGGCTCCTTGGCCACTGAGTGCTCTGCTGCTTATTTATACCACTGAACTATGGCTATTTAGCCTGGTTAAGGGTCTGCTCGGATGTCACGTATTAGCCGCTGCCAGAGCAAGTGATCTTTTTGCACAGTACATTAAGAACAGAACAAAAAGATGGAAATTCCCATTTCCCAAATGTGGTCCAAATAAACCTCTGTGCTCTTGTTAAACCAGCTGTGTTGAAGAGGAGTGATTATGGAAGGCTTTTTTTTTTTTTTTTTTTTTTTTTTTAGCCTGCACCTGTCTCTCCTTCTGCAGCTGAGGATGTGCTGGAAACCAATTTCCCTGTAGACCAGAGTGGGTAAAAGCTTCAGGTGGGAATTAAGTTCATCATGATGTACATTTATTTTTACTTATCCACTTAAGAGGAAAAATACCCTAAAGTAAGCTGTTACTGGAATGTGCCATAGCTGCTCACCTGCTCTCAAGGAAAACTTTCCTGATTTGTCCATCACAAAATGGAGGAGAGTTGTTGTAGTTTTTACCCTTGTGGTCAGGGAGGTTGTAAGAATGGGAAAGGAGGATGCGCTTCAAGCAGTCGTGTGTGGCTGGTTATTACAGTTCAGCTTGTGGGAAGACTGTATCCTCAAAATGAGCATTACTGTACTGTTTTGGTCCAACATCACTGAACTTTTGTCTTATATATCTCTATATATGTAATGCCAAATGCAGTCTTTATTTCAAAGTAAGAAATCAATGTAGAAGTTGGAAGCGTTTTGTGACAAATGCTGTATGCGACAGAATGATGATCACTGGGAATTACTGAAGCGTGTCAAAATAGTGACAATAATAAATTCACATCAAAAGAGATGTTGCACATTAGGATTAAATATGGTGCTTAAGAAAGATGAATTTCCCAGGGAAGTAGACGATGATATTTCTGCTGTGCATTTATTTTCTCTGCTTACTCAAAACCATACTTGAAACAAGGTTAATTTTTCAAAACCATGTTCTTTAAACCTAGTTACACAAATGGTAATCCCAGTAACGTCTTGCCACAGAATAAAAACCAGGCCATACGAGGATGTTAAACAGCTCTGTTAAAGGGTTCTACAGATAAATTTTGGGAAGATGCAAACTTCTGTGAGGGATTTTTGGCATCCTGCAAACAGTGAGGTAGCTGTCAACATGTCTACATCCTACACTGTCCAAACACTCACTGTCAGAGTTATTATTACACTATTATTATTTCAGCTCAGGACCTGTGTTTCTGGAAGCACACATATTTACTTTGATCTTCTACCACTTCTCTTCCGAGCAGAATTATATCAACAAGTGCAGCCATTCAGAGTTACGATTGCATGATAGAAAATGAGTGCTTTCAACAAACTACTCAGCAAGTCAATAGAGTTCATAAAAGCTGGGGATATGAACCAGAAAGCGTCATTCATTAATGTTGTTGACGGTTATTCAACTTTAATCATAATACTGTAGAGCTATTTAAATCTACAGCTCTGCCATACGTAAGTTAACGTAGCATATTTTACAGAAATTATCAAGGCCTGGTTCCATAGATCACTGCACAGCCTATAATTAAGTCTTTAATGAGTTTCAGAGTGATTTCTGTATATTTGTGCAGATTGTAAAAAGTGCTTTACCAAATCTCTCCTCCTCTCATTCTGCTTTCAGGCATGTTTCATGCATACAGTCCAGGATAAGTTGAATTTTTATGTACTGTTCAGAACAAGGGGTAGTTAAGTGAATAGTGACCTTGCTGCTAAGTAGTGCTTGTGTGTACACAAAACAATTTTCACACCTCTTTTGTTGGTGATAGTAAGAAGCAATATTTTTCTAAGGGTCACGAAGCCCTTTAATACTGCCGTTGCTGTTATGGGTAGCAGAACAGAGCCTCGGTGACATCCATTGCAGCATTTCATTCTTTGAAGAGGCAGTACCAGATCTGACCTCGGCCCTGACAGGAGAATAGACCTTACTGCTCTCTGCATCCAGGGTAAGGACTTTGTCATCTAGAAAACACTTTATCTGTCATGTCTTGCTGGAAGTTCTGGGTATCATTTTTTACTGTAATTCTCACTGCAAGTTTTGTTTACTTTTGTGCATTTCTAAGCATTCCTTAGACCTTATCCTGGTCCACCTGGAAATGCATCATATCCACTGTCTCAGTCCCCCCATGCACATAAAATAGGGTAGAAATAAGTACGTACTTATTTTCTGGAGTAATTAGAGACAGGGGTTTCAAGAGTTTCAATGGTTCAGCCCAAGTCATTGGTTAATAACCCGTAGTTCTTTCAGCTGTGGAATTCTCCCACTGTCAAGTAGGTTTCTGAAATTTCCTTAGGAAGAAAAGCTGCTGGGAACAAAAACAAATACAGTTGAAGATTTAATTATTTGCTGCCAGATTGTGCATGGATTTGCTTATTTACTTACACCACAATTTTGTAATCATTAAGCCTCCATTCATCAGCTGGCACTGTTCTTAACAAGACTTCAGAAAAGTTTCAGCTGCAAGTTAGGCACTGATTAGTTTCCTAGTTGGGATACGCCACAAGCTCTGCTGTAATCAAAACTGCTTGACCCTGTGCAGGAACAGTAGCAAGTATTTCATAACTTACTATTATTTAAACTCATAGCTAATCTGGAAGAATAGTAGCAAGGTTTTAATCAATAGTAATAATAGCTTTGCGCTTGCTAACCAGTATCATCATCTCTTGTTCAGTAGCAGTCACAGTCTGCGATAGAATCACACTACCATTAGTGTCCAAAGTGGATACTGCATGGAAAAAATGGAAGAGATACCCTAGACCCCTAGCTATTTTTAAGGGCTCTTAATTTCTCTTTTGAGAGCTAAGCTAAAGGAAGTTGCAGGCTCTCATGGAAGCATTCATGCTAACAGCAGTATGTCACATTTCCAGCAAGACAGAACAAACTTAAGGCTTCTGTGAAACAGGAACAATTTTGATCTGCTCTTCATTTATTTTTAAGCTACTAGTTTAAACAGAACGTAGTGATAATGTTTGTATAATATGTGCCAGAATGACTGTTGTCAGAAGAATAGGACAGAAAACAAGGCATCCCACTTCTTATTTTAAGGACTAGGCCATAGACATGAAAGGGCTCTGCCCACTTACAGGTACCATTGACTATCTACAACAGAAGAAACTAGTAACCTAGAGGAAAAAGAGCTTCAAATAGAATCGCAAGACTGGAAAGGACAAGATCGTCTAGTCCAACTGACATCCCATAGCCATTATTACCCACTAAACTACTAAACCATATCTTGTAGCAAAACCATACCTCATAGCAAAATCAGCAGCAAGCGAGACAGTTAAGGAGCACATATACTCTCTTCCTTCCTTCTAAATGGGGCTTCCGGTCAAGCTTCCCATAGCTTCTTTTAATTCTGCACAGAGAAGATTTTTCTAGTACTGTTATTTAAGACTTTACTAACTTTTGTTCTATTTTCAGGTCTTATTGAAGCAGAACAGCAACATTAGTCTTCAGCAGCTGTGGAAAACAACAAAGATCATAAAGCCAGTCTCCAGGTGACATAACTCTCACAGAAGCAACAGCTCCAGTCTACCTTTCCACCAGCCAAGAGCAAGGCTTCTGGGCTGTTGAGCGCAGGTAAGCTGTATTCACTTACATGTTCTAAGAAGCCACCCACGCAACTGCACTCCAGCTTTTGCTATAAAACTAGTAATGGCTATTACTACATCAGGAAAGAACTAATTAAAGCCACTTACTGGTTTTGACAGCTTGATGCTGGTACCTAATCAACATCAGTACCACAAAATTAAGCTACCACAGCAATCATCGGGGATTACTAGAGAGGTGCTGCATCTTGTTCATTTTCTGTACATCTCTTGGCTGTGACCTACATTTGAGACAACAGAAACCAAGCTATGTAGTGTTACAATTGTAAGTAAAACCAGATGGAAAACAATAGTGTGCAAAAAAAGTGGCAAATGTGAACACAACGCAGTCTGGAAAGACATCCGAGTTTCTTAATCATGTAAGAGCTTCAAGTTTCCAGAGCGAGCCATAAGTAAAGTTCACTCAATTCATTCCATTTCCCTCTAGGCTGATGGCTTTTCATTCCTGCCTAGTGTCGCAGTTGCTTTGCCTAGTAAGCAGGTTGAGCTTGACAGCGCAAGCTCTAAACTCACATCCACAGCGAGTAAGACAGCACTGGAACTTGGCTTTGCTTGTTGAGGAAGAGAAACTTAAAGTCAGGTAAGCTACTTTTACTCAAACCCCAAATGCCTTTTTAAAACATGAGCTGGATGCAAAAATAAAAAGTATACCTCTAAGACAATTTGCTCTGTATTCATGAAGTCTCTTCATTATTCTACTGCTTATGGTGTAGTTAAGTATCACAATCTTAAGCAGCAACCAATTTTATTAGAGGGGATTCCTACGTATGGAACTGCAGTTTAGCTTGCAGACTGGCACTCAGTCTTCAGCTTCAGGTCATCGTTACTTAAACTTGAACCAGATCAAGGCTCAGCAGCCACTCCATTTGCATGTATTATCAGAATGTATAGGATGAAAAGCTAGAAGGGTGAAAGCTCTCCTTCACACTTCATGTTTTCCTGACTAAGTCAGCTCTTATACTGGGCAGCTACAATTGCACACCCACACCACTCCACCTCCTTCACCTCTTAGAAAGAAGGGAAAAATAAAATTCAGAAAATAAGTCACCACACCACCTCTTCTTGCCTTATACAGTTCTCATTCACTACAGCTAGGGCAGAACCCTAGCTGTAGAAGATATACCCAACTTCACTAAAGCTGCCAGAGATAGCATACAATCTAATCTTAAGATAGGACCTACAAGCTCTCCAAGACATCCAGGCACTGGAGCTCAAGACCTTCCCTAAAGGAAGGAAGTGGGTTCTCCTTCCAGAACAAGGCCTTCCACCCTCAGTCAATTAGCCCTAGAGAAAGAAGAGCCAGGGCACCCTCACTGGCCAAGAAGGAACACAGTTCTGCAAGGAAGGTCACCCCAAGCCCAGCAGCAGTAGGAGCACCACAAGCAATAGAACACATCTTTCCCCCCTCCACACCCCCCCACCCCAGGGGAGGGCCCCAGCAAGGGGCCAAAAGACACAAAAAGACGACAGAACCCACCCTCCCAACAAAAAAAAAAAAAAAAAAAAAAAAAAAAAAAAACACAACTAAAGTTTATCCCCAGCAATAAAATACCAACAAAAACATACTTATAGCACTCACCAAAAATAAAGACATCCATCACAGGAGGGCACATAACTCTCTTCTTCCCATTTAAGGGCTGCACAAAAACCTAAAGAGAAAAAAAAAAACCTTCAGGAGGGGAACCCCTGGGAAAGAACTACTCACCACAAAAGTTCCAGACCTGCAGCAAAAACACCTTCACAATTCTGGGATCCACAAGCAATCCTAGTAGCAATGGGACTACTAGGACTGCTCACAGGCTGAACTGATCCAAAGCAGCATCCACCCTGCAACAAGAGACAAGAAAAAAAGAAATAAAGCCCAACTCAGGCAGTGCTTTTATTTCACTTCCCTTTTGCCACACAGTGCACCAGCCTTAACAAAACCAAGACAACAACCCAGCACCTTTTAACCAAAACAGGGAGCCCTGCCCCAGGAAAAAAAAAAAAAAAAAAAAACTCTTCTCACCCCAAGGAGCACCAGCCCTAACAAGACCAAGACAACAACCCAGCACCTTCCAACCAAAAGCAGGGAGCCTCCAGTTACCCCCACACACTCACCAACAGTAGAACTCCTCACAGGTCCAGGCTTAAAAGTGACTCTCAGACAGCCCTGACCCTGCCAAAGGAAACAAAAATAAAGCCCTTCTCACCCCCATCCTACTTGGCTGTGTCACCCAAATGGCAGACAGAGGAAACCTTGGTGCACCAGCCCCAAGAAAATAGAAGAGGGAGTCCAGCACCATCTAACCAAAAGCAGAGAGCCTCCAGTGAAACTGCTAACAGGCCTGGGTTTACAAGAGGACCCTGCACAAGAAAGAAGGAAAAAAAACAAACAAACAAACAAAAAACCTGCAAGCAGGGTTTCTTTTCAAACCTACCCTTGCATTGCTTCTTACTCCCGGCAGCTACAGGACTGGCCACGCATTGGTCCTCGGAAGCAGTGGAAGTTCTTTGCAATACCAAGTAAACTATCAGTTTACAACTACAAAACAACTTACAAAACAACTACATAGGAAAAGCCAACTCACTTGAGAAGTAATGAGGGTCTCCAGATATAGAAAATCCCTTCTCAGAAAGCAGCCTTCATCCAGGAGATGTTCTCCCTGCAGAGGCTAGCCCTTAAATGAGCTCAGGAAGGGGCGGACCCTGAGTCACGTGGGAAGCACAGGTGAATTACTTTCACCTGTGCTTCCTGGGCCAGCCGCTCCCCTCATCACAGAATCATTGAATGGCCTGGGTGGAAAAAGAGCAAAAGATCATCCGGCCAGTTCCAGTGCGTCCCCACCCTCTGAGAAAAAAAAAAAAAAATTCCTCCTGATCTCTCACCTAAACCTTGCCATTTTAGCTTCAAACCATTCCCCCATGTCTATCGCTATCCACCCTTGTAAACAGTCAATCCCCTTCCATTTATACCTTCCTTTCAAGTACTGGAAGGCCACAATGAGGTCTCCCCAAAGCCCTTACCTTCTCAGTTCCCTCAACCTTTCTTTACAAGAGAGGTGGTCCTCCTCCAGACACGTTCCATGAGCTCTGTGCCTATCTTGTGCTGGATGCAGTACTCCAGATGGGCACTCACAAGAGCTGAGCAGAGGGAGACAATCACCTCTCTCTTCCTACTGGCCACATCTTCTTTAATGTCCTCAGTCATCACTTCAGGTGGTGACGTACTAGTCCCCCTACAAGAGAAATAGGGGAGACAAAAAAGAGAGGAGGGGAAAAACCCAGCTGCAGCCCTATACTGGGCCCAGAAAAAGCTGTGTGGGAGCCAAGCAACCTGCTGCCACGGCCAAGGAAGCACCAGGAACCCTTCAGTGCAAGGCACTCCCCAGCAGCAGCCCCTGAACTCCTTCCTTACAACTTCTTACTTACCAGCACCAGAGCTGGGCTAAAGGGCATAGCTCCATCTTGCTTACCTGTCGCTCTGAGCACAAGGGGTTGCAGCACCTTCAGAACCCTCTGGGCCCCAAGAAAAAGCAGCTCGACAGGAGCCCAGCAGCAGCCTCTGTAACAACACCACAAATCAGAAGAGCCAGCGGAGCGCAGCAGCAGCAATTCTTTCAGTTACCCAAAAAAAAAAAAAACCCCACAAAAATAAACTCAAAGCCCAGCAGCAGCAGCACTGTGCTGGTTTCCCCCCCAAAAAACAAAACAAAACAAAACAAACAAAAAAAAAAACCACACACCAGGGAGCCCAGCAGAAATCTGCTTCTAGAAATACAGAGAGAGAGAGAGAGAGAGAGAGAGAAACCAACACCACCCCGAGGCTAGCCCCCCAAAAATCATGACCACAAACCCAGCAGCCTCCTACTGC
>NW_024884475.1:35631585-35721900 GCF_019232065.1 Centrocercus urophasianus | reverse complement strand
CTAGCCCCCCAAAAATCATGACCACAAACCCAGCAGCCTCCTACTGCAAGGACCGAGCCCTAGCCCCCCAAAAATCATGACCACAAACCCAGCAGCCTCCTACTGCAAGGACCGAGCCCCAGAAGCAGTTCAAACTCCCAGCAGCCCTCAATAGCTCCCAGCAGCCTCCGGTGGGTTTAAAAGGCTTTGGGGGCTGGCCCTGCCCTGAGCTCCAAACAAAGCGCAGCTGTGCCCGGGCAGCCCCAGCTGCATCGCATCATGTGGAGATCATTGCTTTGTTAGCACAGCCTAGCTTCGTTAAGGCAAGCCGTAGCGTTTGACAGCTACCCCAAGGCCTTGGGACTTAACTCACCCATACAGTAATGTCCCCGCTGATGTCCCACTGCAAGCCCAGATGGCCGTAGATATCACATCGCTATGTGGGATGCAGTGGCAGGGGTGAGATGAAGGATCGACGATAAAGAGTGAAGGGTGCAGGATGAAGCTGCAGGCAAAGGGAGGGTGAAGGATTTGGGGTGGTGCTGTCCATCTCATGCAAACTGTGTAGCGTGGGATAACCATTAAGAGGGAGTGGCTGTGCCTGAGTATGGGTCAAAAACACTGACAACCAGGACAGCTTCATAGCACCATAGAATCGTTACAGTTGGAAAAGACCTATAGGATCACAGTACCAAACCATTTCACCGTGTATTGCAGTTAGCTTGGGAAATATAGCACGACGCTAATAGCGATGAGACAATATAATAGCTTCCCCGTGACTGCGGCTGGAGTGAGGATACGTTGCATCATCTGTTTTGTCACGTTGTCTTCTGTTTTCCGTTACTGCTGAGTGTACTTAGTTCCACAGACACTGAATTCTAACCGTCTACAAAAAATACATCCACTTTGGGAAACCCAACAAGCTAATCTGAAGTGTATTTTTCTATGAATCTGTGTAACCCACTACTTATTTTCATCCACATCTTGATGCTCGAGAGCAGTGATTTATTTTCAACAGACTGGTTTATGCAACGAGTGGTGCGCTACGACTGACGTATCTATTATTTATGTATATCTGACTAAACTGACGCGCTCGTTGCAGAGCAGAGATTCCAACCTGCTGTGTCACTAACTAAACCCCAGGGCTTGGTATGTGCATGTATTTCTGCTTTCCAAAGGCTACAAAAAAGGAAAAGTCAGGGAAATCTCACAGAATGAATGCCAAGAGGAACTTCTTGGAGAATTTCACTGACAGACGGATGTCGTGATTTTGGGGGAAATCATCCACTCCGTTCAATTCTCCATATTCAAAAGACCGGTCCAATTTTTACGGGTTTTGAAACTTAGAAGCTACAGAACTTTGTTCCTGAAGTATTTGGTCCTTGAGTTTTGTCTCTTGCCCTTCTCCCGGTCCTGGGAGTGGTCGGTGCACAACGGCATCGATTCTTCCCCTGGTTTTGTTTTAGTCACTCCACCAATGAAAACGTGATGTTTTTTCAAGTGTAGATTCACACACGATCACAAATTCGTAGGGGCTGGAAGGGACCTCTGAAAATCACGGTGTCTGAGTCCCTGCAAAAGCAGGTTCCCTACAGCCAACCGCACAGGTAGGTGGCCAGATGGGTCTTGAATATACCCGGAGTAGGAGACTCCATAACCTCAGCACCTCTGTTTCAGTGCCCCGTCACTCTCAAGTTAAAGAAGTTCTTCCTTGAAGATAAGAAGGTAAGGAAAGAGTGGTTGCAACACCAAAGTTCAAAGATAAGCATTGCTCTCTGCACCTCCGTGTTAGGGTCAGAAGAGTATGTGACGGTGCTCCTGCAAAAGTTTGCATCCAGACTGAACTGGAGGGCAGAAGCCCCTACACTCTTGCGTGGTCCCGTGATCTGGACCTAACACGGATGACGCTCATAAACTGCAGTCCCTACAGGGGTGTTTCCCTGGCCCATTAAAAAAACAAAAATAAATAAATAAATAAATAAACAAAATAATAATAAATAAATTAAAAAGAACAAGGAAATTATATGAACCACTATTTCTCTCCACTGCCATCTAGTGAAGTTATCATGCTGCATAAATTAAGGCTTTGACAGTCTCAGCTGAGCTTTAAAACAGCTAACTGTATCTTAGTGGCCTATGAGACTTTGTGCAGGAAATGGAGTTTGAGTGTAACGTGGGTAATATCCTTAGGATAATAGCAAAAGGAACAAAATAAACTAGGTAGATTAAGTCGAATTGTGGAGTTCTAACAACGATTATGACTATCAAGACACTCAGAAGGGTTTTGAATAAAGCAGGGACCAAACGTCTGCAGGCTGGCAGCGATTTAAACTCAGGCTATTCTTTCTTTGCAGAAAGAAAACAGGTTTCCTGGGGATGAAAACAAAGTAAGTTCAGAATTAGAAACGTATCTCTCCTGACAACTGTGCGCTTTCTGTTTTGTAAACCGTCCTAAAAGATTTCAAACTTCGGATTTAGTTGCTGTTACTTCTGGAAACTTGCGGACGGTTTATCTTCAGACAGATCATCCCTTTATTCAGGTCTGAAAGGGACCTCGGAAGTTCTTTACGCATTGCTCTGCACCAAATCGAGCTCATAATTACTCAGTTCCATCTCTTCAAAGATGCAGTCGACCAAGAATCTTTTCAGCCTCTGATCTTTCCCGATCCACTTTTCTTGTCTCATTTGTCAGCCTGCATCTTCAGTGGCGAGTTTGTATCCTCGTGTCCACAGAGTGACCTTTATCAAAATCCTCACTGCAGTTCCTCGGCCTACAATTTAAATAATGTGTGAAAAAACATCTATGTTTCCCCTGTGCCAAAAGATGAGTTGACGGGGAAGAAGCCTTGCACGGATGAACGGGGACCTTATCCTGACGCTCCAGGAGAAAAAGAGAATCTAGCTGCAGTGGAAGAAGGGATGGGCGACTAGAGGAGAGTACAGACAAGTTGTTAGGACGTGCAGGGAGAAAATCGGAAAGGCGAAAGCCCAGCTTGAACTCAGCTTGGCTTCTGCAGTCAAAGAGAACAAAAACCTTTTTCGTAAATGTATTAACAGTAAGAGGAGGGCTAAGGAGAATCTCCATCCTTAATTGGATGGGGTGGGGAATGTGACTGCTAAGGC
The DNA here is from genome assembly GCF_019232065.1 of Centrocercus urophasianus. Lineage (NCBI taxonomy): Eukaryota > Metazoa > Chordata > Aves > Galliformes > Phasianidae > Centrocercus > Centrocercus urophasianus. The sequence continues at coordinate 35,718,798 of NW_024884475.1, read as the reverse complement.
CTGGAGGGGTTCAAGAAACGTCTAGACGTTGTACTGAAGGACGTGGTTTAGTGGGAACTATTGGTGATAGGTGGATGGTTGGACTGGATGATCTAAGAGGTCTTTTCCAACCTTGGTGATTCACTAATCCTATGAAAAGCAATCTGTTGAGATTTTCAATGATCCCCGATCTCTGCTGGCAGTATACGCAGTCGGGCTGCTCTGTTTTAATGCTTCCAGAGCCTCTATGTGCACGTCCCCAGGTTACACTGTGAGCAGTGCATAACCTGCAAATGGAACAATTATATTTCTCCATTTCTGTTCAACTCAATGAGATTGATTTTGTTTAAAGATCCCTGGCTATTTTTGTTACTTGAAAGTAGGTCAGCCCATCTTCTCCTGATAGTTAAAATTGCTAAAATAGGACATGCAGCTCTGAAATCGTTATCCTATTCATGTGTCATTCAGCGAGCAAAATCTCCATCTTAATACTCCCGTGAAAGCCTTCCTAAAATCAGAAACTGTTCCTGATGGGAGAGACTAAAATTAATTTAAGATGAAAACATACATAATACTTCCATGATTAAGAAGAGGACAAATCAAGACAAAAATAACTTCTACTGTGGCTTGAATCTCTACTTCCTTTGCTGTGGCTGATCACGATCTGTAGACTCACTCTCTAGAGCTCAATTTCACTTGCGCGGATAGAACGGAACAGTACAAGCTCTTCCAAGGTTAATTCTGTACGCTTGTGTCTATCTTTAATATCAGAGTTATGCCTTGTCTTTCTATTTTCAGTTTTGTCCTACTAAACTTGTTATTTCCTGCAAAACCTACTCAGCAGCATTTAATGGCAAACTTTGGCTGTGTATTCTTCAGCCCTAACTGACGAAATAACATGTCCAAGTAGAAATAAAGGAGGACTTAATTTATACTCTGACTCAGGGTTAACTGCTGAAATCTGTGCTTTTAGACAGAAACTGTAAGTGCATGGACTCACAGTGTTGCAGTGGAGTTGTGAAAAAAAGGTCAGAGGACAGTCGAGGTTGGAAGGGATCTTTCGGAAGACACCTGGTCCGATCCACCCGCTGAATCAACCTAAAGCAATTTTTGTTTGTTTGAAAGTCATTTGGACTGCAAACAGCTGGTTAAGGACTGTGAGCACTCACAAGTAAATTATTCACATTTTCTCTTAAATGTGAACTGGCACTGAGAAGAAGTGTTCGCTTTTGAAAATTTCTTCCTAGACATTAGCCAAGCTGAACCTGAAAGGCTAAACTAGAACATGAAAAAGTACAGTACGGAGTGAAAAAAAACAGTCATCTGGCAACCAAGCGTAGAGTATAACAAATCTATGGCTCTTACTTCTTCTGGATTCCAATGCTGGCTAAAGTTCCCCATGGAACTGCAGTGAAAAGTGTAAATTACGGAGCAACATCTCTTAACGCTTCTTGCAAAACAGTTTGAGAAATCCAGGAAACTGAAAAATCTGACAAATGCGGTTCTAAATGATCTTGCGAGATAGAGGAATCGGAGCAATATTTAGAGAAAGGAACAGACCTTCCTTTAGTCTGCTAAAAAGGGTTAAATTGGACGGAGTTGTAGGCACTACCCTGCTGAGGCAAGCTGACTGAGTGACTGAGAAAGGAGTTGGTTTACCTCTCTCTTGAGACTGTCTTCTAAATAATCTTAAATCATACAGACTGCACAGGCTTATTTACAGTATGTCTGGGTAGCCAGACAATGACCATAATGTTGCTAATTATAAGTAAGCAATTTGGTTCCTTGACAACTTCAGTACTGCTCTTTCACCAAATAACATTTAACTGCCAGTGAAACTGGATTTATGCTATTTGGTCAAGGACTTGCCTTTCTGAGACAGAAGCAGTAATTATTGAACACTTAATTGTGTATTGCTGTAAACTTTTGCTTAATTTTTATTGGAAAAATACCACGTGAGTAGAAAACTTCAGCCAACTTCATGCGTCATCTTTATTTACAGCTTCATATGAAGTGCACCGAGTGAATGGCAAAAAAACCTCCACATGATGTGATTCATAACTAGCCCTACGATCAACAACAGCTAAGAAAGAGCTTACTTAAGGATGTGTGCTTAAGGATGTCAAACGTGTTAAAAGGAAGAGGGAAGCTGAGTTATTATGGCATTCCAAGGTTCATACTAGATTCTTAACCAGAATTCTGATTGCTTATTTTGAAGTTCCACGTGAAGTTTCACAGTAAGTTTGTCAGGACCTACTGAACCAAGGCGAAGCTGAAGGTAGCAGTTTCCAGGATTGCATCATTACCGGTGATGAGATGTGGAGTCAGCATGATGAGCCAGAGTTTCAAACTGCAAGAGGCAACGCATGAATTCCCAATCGAAGAAAAAGCTGCATCCCTCAGCAGGTAAAGTGATGTGCGCTGCCTTTCAGGATTGGAAGGAGGTGATCCTTCTGTATTTCCTGGAATCCGGACAAACCCTCATCTCAGACCACTACATCACAACGCTGACTAAACTGGAGGCTGAAACTTTCAGAGTCAGGCAGAAGAAGATAACCTTTCTCTTGCAACATGAGAACACCAGGCCTCATATCAGTTTGAAGACAAAAGAAGTGTTTTTGCAGAAGGCACAGAGATTTTGCTTGTAAAGACATTCTTTTGATGTCAGGCCTCACAAGGAATACACTTCATAAACCCATCAGTCGTTCTCGTCATTTCTTAGGGTCTTCTGGCTTGGGGCCAAAATTGATGTGGTAGAGAGCTTCCAGCTACAATAACAGCCTCTGCATCTCTATTTTCCCATTCATCAGATTGTTGGTGGAAGATAGGGCTAATTTGTCACACCACCCACTTGTAAAAGCCTAATTAGACTTTTTTTTTTAAAATTAAGACATCCTATTTCTTGAGAACTCGAAGCTAGGAAAGCAATGGTAAGGACTGAAATAGAAAAGCAAAATATTGCTTCTTCAGTAAAGATCAGAGGAGACGTTATGCAAGCATGAGAAGAGGAAAGAGTACAGCCAGTTCAAAGGAGTTGCAAGGAAAAACAAAACAAAAAACAACAGACAAGCGTTCTGCAAGTAGTGCAGTTACCTGGAGATTGCGTGCTGATGGTGTCTCTGCAGAAACATCAACCTGCAGAGTACCAATTTAAATATGTTGCTCCCCAAATCAGAATTTAATTAAGCCTGTGTATTGAGACCTCAAAAACAAATAACAAGGCACAATGTGAATTAGAATGTCATCTAAATATACTACGTGTATATCTTTAAGTATTTTCAAAACTTCTAGTATGTCATGCATACCGGTGGGAACTGTGCCTTCCAGGACTCTCCTTGCATTCTCTCAGCTTAGTGCCCACGCCAGTGAAAGTGAGGACGTTACTTCGAACCTCATTCTTTAGTTTGAGGAAAACAGGAAAAGTCTGTGACTGTTTGCAATTCTTTTTGTAATGGGTGGAAGCGTGAGTAAAGCAAGATCATTGCTTTCGGATGTCTCTGCACAGAACGCGCTAAAGTTTAAAAGATATTTCCATTTTCTTCTTTTTGTGAGGTCACTTTGAGACTGATGAATAAAAAACCCAAAGAGATTACAATCAGTAGTTTTGGTACTTTCAGAACTTTCAGTAACAAAAAAGGGAGAGGGAATCTGTGTTAATTTCAACTGCCAAGATTAGTTACCCCATTGCTTTGCATGCATAATTAGGACATGTATGCACATGTATTCACACCCACAGATGCGTCTGTGACAGCTGGCAAATCTTAACACGCTGTACATGCCTGCACTTGGCAATTCCAACCTTTTTTTTTTTTAACATATATAATTATTCCATTTGGGACACCGAGGAAAAGTCCTTCTCCTTTCTCTGGTCTGTTATAAATTGACAAGGCGACAGACTAGCTTCATTTTGCACTTTTTGATGAACTGTCCAGAAATTGGATGTAGTTCAGAAATAATTTTAAAACTCTGTAACCTCCAGGCAAAACCTTATTTTAGCAAGCAAAAGAAAAATATTTCATGATTAAAAAGATTTAACACCCTTTTCCATGCAGTGTGCTGACATGAAATGACACTGAGAGGTAATAGGCCTGGAATTAGGACTTCCCCAAGGAAATGTCTTATCTCTTGCACTAAATTAACCCTGTCTTTCTCACCCATCTTAAAGATGTCAGTCTGGGCAGTCTGCTTAAGGAAATCTCTTCCGACTTAAAGTTTCTGAGAAGGACGGCAAAACAAATATGTTTAAACAGTAATGACCTCTCACACCTCAGCTTTCTTGACCCTTTCTGAAGTGGCCTTTCCCATTAAATCATTAACGCTCCCGGAAAGGTCCCTGGGACAGACTGTGGGAGTATAGCCTCAAATCTTGGAGACTTTACATCTGCAAAGGCACGGTGGAAAATAACGAGACACTGAGGCAACGGCACAATAACACAGGGAACTGCATAATGGGACTACTGCGTACGAGTTTGCAGACTTGCCTACAGACAACCGGTCCAGTCTCCTGGTGGCTTCTCTGAGACCTAGCAGTCACAGCACAAACACAGCACTGCACCGCAGGTATTCTCCATCTCTGCAGGCCAAGGTCACTAAAAGGGAACTCTGGGACCCGCTCTTGCTCTTTTGGTCCAAGTGTTGAGGGGACACCAGACTTCACGGCTGCTCTCCCCAGGGGCGGTGGCAGGAGGGCCGTGCTGGCCTCCAGCTCAGCAGAGGTTGTTTGTAGAGCCAGTTGTTCTGTAAAATGCCTCATCTGCGCTATTCTGCCTCACTCCACTGTTTACATCAGTTGCAAAATACCCTGTATTTTTGTAGATGTAGTTTGTAGATGGCAACTATGAAGAGCTCTAAAGTTGATCTGTCTTGGAAATATGGGACATCTTTAATACAACAGGGGAAAACATTACGTAAAAAGGTATTCGGTGACCATCTGATATTACTGGCTATGATTTATTTCTCAGTGTGATCTGATTCATGACATTATTTGATGACTTGGTTTTACCATCTCCTGTTAGAATACCAGCACTGGTACCCTGCTAACAATTTCCACGCCAGGGAGGGATTTGGTACATCCTAACTCACATGAACAGCGTAGTGGTCAACACAGGATCAGCTGTGATGGGTGAAGCCACTCATGTGCATGTTTACAAGATAGTAATTGCCTCTAGCCCCTATCCCTGGTGAACTGAAGATAAATTGTACTTGCAGCTTTAGATCTTCACTAGGAAATCAGATTTACGTAATTGCAGTATCTAAAATTTCAACAAAGTTGCTACACACTGGGACATGAAAAGTGCATTTACAAGATCAGTTTTGCATTGAAGGGAAAATGAATCAGGATTTTTTTTTCTTTTTTGGTGGTTTTTTCCACATTAAAATATGTTTAAGTGGCTAGAGAAAAAAAAAAAAAAAAGGAAAGAAAAAAGATCTGTCAGAAATAAAACTAACTAAGTCTAGAGTAATTCTCTTTTATTTCCAGTCAGTTGTGGATGTTAATATTTTAAATGACTTCAACATGTTTTGAGTTGTTCTGCCACCTAGTTTACTTGCAAACTAAAACCATTTGTATCAAAAGAGCTAGATTGGTTTTAAGTCAAACCAGTGTAAAAAAAACATGTAAAACCAATGGTATACTTCAGACGATTAAGAAAGAGAGTTCTGGACTATATAGATAACAATGATTTCAACTTATGTGCATTAGAAACCAAAACTAAAACTCCAAAGGTACCATGGAAAAAAAAAAAAAAACCCTCCACATTTTCATATTGTGATTTGCCAACAAAAAAGTTCATTCAACACAAAGAGAACTTGAGGGTCAGGGGATAGATTGCTACAGTATTGAGCTTCTGGGAGAAATGGCAAGAGCAGCTGGGAACTAAAGGAAATTTGAGAGCCAGCTCTTCTGTAAATCCTGTGAATGACATCTCTGCATGTTTTGTTTGCATAACTAAATTTGTTATGCTATCGCACAGAAGAATGCATCTTCCATATTAGCCAGTCAGTAGTGAAGTCTGGGGAGCAGAGCTAAGATCTAAAGTAGCTTATTCATGAAGCAGACACACAGAGCACAAGAAAGTTGGCCTTAGGCATTTCCAGTAGGCTTTGCTGTGTTGTGGAACTGTGAAGGACCGGCAGCTGGAAGCAGCCTTTGATGTGACACGAAAACATCAATATGAGTACACAATAGTGAGTCTGATGTGACCGTGACACACACTCAGAGCTCTTGAAGGAATAGGTCTATTTAAAGATTAGATAGTTCTCAAGCAGTTAGGCTAATGAACTTGGTTTCTTGCAAATGTTCAAGAGTTTTTTTACTCGCAGTTTACCTGCACGCAGAATAGGCTTGGACATTTATGACAGGTGCATTAAGTACCTCCTGCAAAATGACTATAAATCTACTGTTCATTTGCTTGTTTATACTTACTGTCATATACGCTCTAAACTAATCTGTTACCTGTGAATTGAGAGGAATAGCTCATTACCTTTTACGATGATGATATAGAATACGGATCTAGCAGTCTGCTCTCAAATGAAACAAAGCAGACTTTCATTACTTCACCTTAGCGTTTTATCCAACAGAAGTTCTTACTTGTATTATTTAGAGCCTGAACTTCAGCTCTTCATAAAATGCTTAGAAATTCAACTTTTCAGTAAGGGCTTTCAAAATTATGTCATCGCTGAAAAGTTCAAAAGTTTAAACTGGATGGAGGACAAAGGGTTGTGTTTATTCAAGATCTCAAGTGGAATTTAGTTATGTAAGGACACAGAATCGGACGAGAGTGATGACCTACAGATAGCTTTTTTACAGATAGAGTTTGAGTTCACTGCTGGAGTGAGCAGGTGGAAGCTGTAACATTAAAGGTCCTTTTTTCTCTAATGTAGAAAATTGCCGACTTCCTTCCCCTTCACGACACAAAAAGGATCAAGTAGCAATGTTACTTATGATGAACTCTATCCTTAGGATTGGTCCGATACATTTTGTTTCGATAAGAATCTATCAATAATGGTTTGATATTTTGGCTGACAGCTATTTTTAGAGGGGAGGATAACAACACAATCGGGAAAGTGCTTTATTGTCTCTCCAATTAGGTAGATAGTGTCAGATCTTCTAGTCTGGTTCATTAACTGAGGTAATCTCTGCCTGTTGGCTTTTTTTTTTTTTTTTTTCATTTATTGCATGCACTCCGTTTTCTTTTCCACAGAGATTCCAGTTGCTCATCCAGTTGCTCTCAGACTCGTTACTGTGAGTGGGAAACATAGAGAACTAGACTGAACATACTACCACGACCGAGAGCGTCAAGCAGAGGATATGTATGTATTCCGAGTTGTTTATGTATGTTTGCTTTGATCTTTAAATCTAAAACTAAGGCTTGCTGCAAGGTAATAGCTGCATACCAGAACGAGATTTGCTTTTCAGTTTAGCATCAAACTTAGGTAACGACATCAGCATGAAAAAAATTCCTCATTGGAGGCAGGAAAAATAGCTTCTGAGTGGATGATGCTTTGGACTCTTTGGCTTTCCTTTGCCCGTAGAACCAGAAATGAATGTATTATCCTGTCAAATTGCTTTGACAGATCTCATTCCTTTTAGGATTAAACATTCCTGAACGTATTTATGCCTCGCTGATCTCTTTCAAACAAAAATAATTTCATTCCTTAGCACAAAATTTCTACTCATGAGACCTAATTCCTTTGTCTTTAGCATTATTATAATCATCTTTGTTTGTGCAAAGTGACTATGATGTTACTGTTCTGACACAACATGACTCGGCTCTTTTGAAATTATTGAGACACCTGGTTTATACCACTAAATTCAGTTCAGCACACTGTAAACTTCTGGAAGTGATCCTATTCATAATAATATGATACAGAAAACATCTTTCTACAGGAAAGATACACGCTGAAATTCAAAACACTACAGATCTCTCGCAGTTTGCTGTAGTTCCACAAAAACCAAGTTTTCATTTGGTTTTATGTGCCTGCTAGGTACCACATGGCTTTTGCAGTATATGTACTTCTTCATTTATATTCAGCTAGAAACACCCCATCTGGCTGGGTCAGCCAGAGAGAGAGGGTGAAGAAGCTGCTGTGGAGTAACAAAGCACCCAGCCATGTGCTGTGAGTGGTGGAAATTGCTTGTTCTAACCTGTTTGTTCAGTTGCAGTCTCTGATGAGGGTTGAGAGGTTGAGGGGCAGAAACACAGAGTGAGGAGCTGAGGGGACAGCATCTGTTTCCCTTCCTGGCACTGCTCTGTGGGACAGCTTGCAGCCAAGGGGCTCACGGGGAGCTGGGCTGTCCAGGCTGCCTTTGGAGGGAACCCAAAAAAAGCTCAGCTCTTCTCAAGTTTCTTCACTCCACGTTAATTCAGCCTCTTGTGTGCTGGTCCGCTCAGACAGTGGACAACTGGTGAACTTCCCAAGGTGGCTCAGGTCAAAGTACACGAATGTCAAGAACAGCTCAAGCTTTATAGCAAGAAAGTTTGCTGTGAGATGGCTTCTCTAAAGCCATTCTCCATTTTTCCTGATTGCTCTTCAAGCAGCCTGATTTATCAAGGACATCCCAACGCACAAATCACATCCAGCATTCAATATTTGTATGGTAACTTAGAGGAGGTATACACAATCATGTAGCTGGTAAAGGGCTTAAAGGGGATACAGACTTGATAGAAGGTAAATTCTTGTTCCAGAAAATCTTTTTAAGGGTAGATATCAGTGTTCAGGAAAAAGGAAGGGATTCTAGTTCAGACAGAGCCTGCAACATGAACATATTAGTTCAATAATTCATTGTTTTATGCTTAATTACTCTTAGATTCTATGTCTTAATGACGTAGCAGTACTTGAATTAATAAGATGGCTCATGCAAACCAGATAATGTGAAAAAGTTCAAGAGAACAAGAAGAAAATCACAACTGGTGCTGCAGAATATGAAGATGTATTTCAGAATTACTAGGACTTTGAGAAATGCTATGTAAACTTTCTTTCGTGAGTTTGCTTTGTAATATGAACGGACTATCAGTTCTCTGGTTCAAAAAGAAGGGTGTATATCTGATATGGCACCATTCTGAAGAATGGAGCTGTAAGGGACAAAAACAATCTAAATTGAGTTAGGTCTAGTTTGTCATTTACTCTGCGCTTGACTTGATATTTGGCTGCTCAACCGTCACCCTGCAACTGGACTTTAAAAATGACACGCTCATCGAGAGATTCAATTAATAAATCTAATCAAGTTTGAAAAGTACAGCAAAAGTAAAAATTTTAAGAACGTGCAAGTTGAGAAAGCTCCATATCTAAAATAATTTAACAGTGCCAATATTATCCACTCACATATTATAACAGTATTCTGGAAAAAAGGTCACCGTTTGGGAGCTATATTTCCTCAGGTAATGTTGGTAAAGCACATAAAATTCCTCCTATTTAAGCCAACGTAAGCCTGTGAAATCTGTACTCTTCTATGAAGCATTTATAAAAATGTTATGGTGTTGAACTCAGTCTGTAAAGGCCCTTCTGTGGCAAATGCCAGACAAGTACCATATAGAGGACATATTTTCAATATTGACGAAAATGGAAAAAGCAGGCTTGGCCAAATCTGTGCTCCACGCTTGGACTGATGAACTCCTGCCACTGTGTTCAGCCGCAATGGCTGCAGAGTTCATGAAGTTCATGGTCTCTCAGTGGCTCCCATGTGCCTCTTCCTGCCCTAACATTTGAACGTCCCACAGTCATCATGCCACACAGTCCTCTGTGTGTTATGGGAGTGATGAAATTTCAGTTTAACAGAGAAATCTGAGTTCCTAATATGGCAGCACTTTCTTACCGGGTAGGGGAGGAGGTGCCACAACCAAGTGACTGATTCCAGAACAAATTTTAATTTCTTTCTTTTCTCACCTCGTTAAAAGAGGAGGGATGTGGGATAGTATGTCAAAAGAGGTGCCTCTCTTTCACATGGTTAAATTAGGAAAAATGAGTTTACCTTAGCTAACTTGCTTAGCTTAACAGGGGCAGCGGAGCAGTGACTAATTCAAGCTGGTATCCTTATTACAGATATCGTACCTGTGTTTGTTGTTTTTTGTTTGTTTGTTCGTTTGTTTATCTTAGTAGAAGAATGCGAAAGAAAATAGCAGAGAAGATTAAATTCATTTGACCCAAACAATTTTTTCTTCTTCCTCTTAAACCACTGAAATAAAACAGACATTCTGACTGCCTGGGAAAAACTTTGTCAACAAAAGTCAATCTTCAAAATTTTAAGGCTTGTTAGATCTTTTTATCTTTTAATTGTTTAACTTAGTTCTGTTCCAGCTTGCAAATAACTTCCTATCTGGAGCTATTTTCCTAATGAACTATACAAGAAAAAGCCCCCAGTTCAAGCCAGAGAACTATGTCCTTAACTTTAGAATTAGCAATATCTCACACTGATAAAGAGTCTCATGAAAACAGTGGGATAGTGTGGCACCTGTCCCATAACATACTAAGTTAACATGGTCAGGATAGGTAAATATCTAAAAATGGCACTGTGCATTAAATTAATCAACAGTGAATGGCTGCAATTCCTCCATCCCTGAATTTCACTTCATGCAGGGCTTCTCTCTTAATATTGAGGCAACTGATATTGATAAATAAGCAAGTAAATCCACAAGTCGGGTGATGTCAGACTCTAGTCTGAATATACAGTATGCAATCCCAACAGCCTGAAACTGCTGTGTGAATGTGTATCAGCTCCATGTTGAAAAGTGAATCACTTGAATCGGACTTTGTATTTAGTTTGGCTTCCCTGAAATGCAACACCAGGCCTAAAGTTGCAGAGAGCAGAACACATCTCACCAAAACTGTTTTTTGCCATTTCACGTTAATAACATGTACCGTGCACAGGGAAGGCTTCTTCCATCAGACAGCAGAAGTAAATGAAGAACCTCATGAAAATTTCTTGCAGCATGTAACAATTTTTCTTTCATATACATACAAATATACATATCCACACATATTTATTGCTGGCTTTTACAAATGCTTAAGCATGTAATACGTTAATGTGCTCTGACTACATGTTAGTGTATACCACACTAGAGAAAGTTAAAATGTTTATTACAATGAAATGGCCCTTTTCCACTGAAAAAAAAAATAAAATCACAATGTTGGCCTTTTTATTATTATGTTGATAATAAGTATCCTTATGTCTTTTGTACAATATAGTTCTCTTCAATCTGCACTGTATCATGCATGTGTGTAGAGCATGGCCCAAGTGCAGCCTGCTGGAGAAGAATAGAGGTTGTACATGACCGGAGAGGGGGGTGAGGCGATAACAAGAACAACAAATAGTTCTGGTGCCCCTGATCTGTGTCAGTGAAATGTGCTGTAGTCACTGTCTTCCTGCTGGGCAAAACAAACCAGGGAATGAGGAGGGACAATGTGTTAACACACATACTTACTGTAAAATTTTCTGTTGAGATCCCGAGCAGTTAAAATAAATAAAAAGCACCATTTGAACTACCATCGGTGAAGTATTTTACGGCCAAAAGTACTGCCTACATTTACAATGGATGCCACAGATTTCAGGAGGCAAGAAAATAATCTGTTCTTCCTCAAGGGATACTGTGGTCTCCACTTGGCCATCTATTCTGCATCTACTGCGTACTATTATGGGTTTATTCTTGAAGGAATTAATAAGCCTGTACTCAATTCAGAGTGTAGTGCTGACACCCAAATGCAAAATCTAAAATTGTTTGATTGTTTTTCCCCTGAGGAATCACTTAGTTTAAAAGGTTGCATTTCATATATTTATTTCTGGGTGTTGGTTTTGTTGTTTTCTGGTGACGTTCCTTACCTCTCTCTGATATTTTTAATGACGATTAATACTGCCAGTGTTCCAAACAGAGTCCACAAGCTACTTCTTATCAGTAGCTCTTACAACTTCTTACCCTTTATTTTCAGCCTGAGAGTTTTTTTGCTGTGTACCCTCTGCAAAGCCCTCCTAAGCAAAAGAAAACTGCAAAGGACCAACCAACCTTAAGCTCAACCTCTAAAAAACCTGCACTTATTGTTTCTGAGGTTATGTGCACTTTCCTCTATCTTAATCTCCCACTGACAGATTTTAATTGATGGTTTTGGGAGAACTTGTTTGATAGGAAGTATTATACAGAACTTAAATACTTCTACTGCTCATCGCTTCACTTCTATATTCTTTCTTTCACTCCTGGAGCTGTACCGATCTAAAATTAAGAGTAAAAAATCAGTTCATTCTTTCTTCCATTTTTTCTTTCTTTTTCAGTACTGATTGATAAAAGAAAAAAAAGGGGGGGAGGGAGTAAGTGGGAGGATTGTCCAAATTTCCAGACTGAGGTTCACTGAAACAATCTTAACAAAAAACTCAAATATATTCAGGTTATTATTTTAGGCAATGAAAACTGCTTCAATTCAGGAGCTGAAGAAAACATTGAAGATAATACCCTGAACACATACACAGAATTACTTGCTTTAAAAATTTTGTACGTAGGAAACTGTTCTTTTCTTAATACTCATATTTGAGTTTTTTTCAGTGTAAAATGTTTTCAGTGGATCACATAAAAATGCCATGCAGAACACGCATGAATTACAGTGGAGTATAAATGGTTGGCTCAAGAATGGTAAAATCAATGTTGACCAGTTTTTGTACATACTAAGGACAAAACCTCAGGCTGCAAATTGCAAACTCCAGATGGAGCTCATTTGAGGATGCTATGATCAATATAAAATTGAGAGATTTTATAGTTAAAACAAAATTAAATTTTAAGTGAATTTTTCACATAATGAACTTTCTTTTTACTGCTGAAATTACTAGCTAGGCTGCCAGCCCCACCACCACAGAGCAACAGAAATTCCTGAGGTCTCTGCTGGTGCTTTGTTTCTATGTGGCCTAACAGACAGATCGGAATCTGTCCTGCAAAGTTACCATTATAATGTCAATATAAATATAATTACATTTTCTGCAGCGATGGAATTAGTATCGCTTGGAAACAAAATCATTTTAGGTTTCTCCTGCTGTGTTTGTGCGATCATGGGGTCTAAATGGCAACCAGGAAAATCTGGCCTTTGTGCTCAAATACTGTAATGCTATGCTTTGCATTTGAAGTTGAAATTACTACTAGTGAGATTTATGCCATAGGAAAAGAATTTTTGTTGCTAAATCTTCTGGTTGTTCAAGCTGCTTTGTCTCACCATACAGTTATTTAAATGACTCCACATACATTGATGCAGAGAGATGCGCGTGTGTGGTGAGCGTTAGGATGCCTTTTTAGGGAAATTAATGTGAAAGATATAATGGTGATGTAAACCAGAATCAACTAGAATTTACACTGCTTGTTCTGTTCCTCATATAGCAAAGAATGCGAATTCATGTTCATCACCTTTTAAAGCAAATGGTAAATTGAAATGTGTGTATGTGTGGGGGGGAAGAATGTAAAACCCAAAAAACTTATCACAAAATTTAAGATCAAGTACTTTCAGATGGAATTTCGCTCAAAAACAATAATCATGTTTCTAATTTTTCTCTCATTTTTCTGTCATTGCTATGAATTCATCCGATTCCCCAAGTCAAGACTAGACAAGTTTCTTGAGAGACTCTCTGGATATCTAAAGTTATAAATGGACAGATTTTCTGCATAGCACTCACACTGCTCTTCCCTTCTGCACATCTGTAAACTACAGCTTTAAAGAATTAGCCTCCAGAGTGTTGTTATCCACTTCCAACCGGTGAGGTATAAAAAGGCTTGATGACTCCTTCAATTCACTGCGGTAAGCCTAGGAAAGGAACCCAGATGTCACGGTTCCTCATCCTGTCCCCAAACCACAAACCACACGCTCTTGCCTTATTAGCGACAATCACAGCACATGAAAACAGACTATTTATATCTAAATATTTCATCTGTTCTCACTTGTTATTCCCTAACTGACCAATGTAATTATTTTGGCAGGGCAACATCTCTTTTCCTCCAGTAAACGCAAACAGATTGCTAGGTTTTTTGCTGAGATACAAGCTGTAGAAGAGCTCCCAAATAACTAAGATCAAAAGGATTATGATTTCATTGGAACATTCTTGGTAATGTGGCAGTGGGAGAGATGATTTCCTAACATCTTTGAATCATAGAATAGAATCATAGAATCCTTAAGAGTTGGAAGGGATCTTCAAAAGTCACCTAGTCCAACTCTCCTTCAGTGAACAGGGACATCCACAGCTCAATCAGGCTGCCCAGGGCCGGATCCAGCCTCACCTTGAAAGTCTCCACTGATGGGGCATCCATTGTATCTCTTGGCAACCTGTACCTGTGCCTCACCACCCTCACTGTAAAAGATTTTTTCCTTATATTTAACCTAAACCTCCCCACTTTAACCTATAAGCCATTTCCCCTTGTTCACAACAGACTCTGCTCAAAAGTCTGTCCCCTTCTTTCCTGTAGCAAAGCTCTAGATTTTGAAAGTTGGGCTATCAGGTCACCTAAGAGCCTTCTCTTCTGCAGGCTGAAGAGCGCCAACTCTCTCAGCCTGTCTTCATAGGAGAGCTGTTCCAACTCTTGGATCATTTTTGTGGCCCTCTGAACATGCTCGGACAAGTCTATCTTTCTCAGTTGACTCTAACAGCTGTATTAAAAGCATGGATCAAGAGAGTTTAAAATGGCAAAGAATTTGACCCAGTGTGAGTTAAGCCAAAGACGCAAAAAAAAAACCCAATATAGTAGGCTTTGGAAATTTCTGTTTTTTTCCACCAGTTCAGTTCTCCCTGAAATGCAGCGATGTGCCCATCCTTTTTGTTTATCCTTTGTGAGGTGAAACCTGTCCCAGAGCACATTTTTTGCTTGATGCTTAAAAGCCAGGCAAGGATGAGAAACCTGGGTGGAAGTGGCTATGGATGAGCTTAAGGCTGCTGGGGACTTCAGCTTAGTGTCACAACCCAATTCCTATCTCTCCTGCACTGAGAATGTTGCTACTGCACACCTGGAGAGAACAAGCTGGGAAAAGACTGCAAACCTGCAAACATAAGACAGGATCTCTGCAAAGGGTGGATGGTAAGGGAGTTGAAATGAGCAGGGTGTTTAGCTGATAACTCTAGCTGTAGTTGTACTTAGTAAAGCAAACAACGTGACACTGGCCATTTGGTATCTGATATGCCATATGTTTCTTCTGTACAAGCAAGGGAGAAAATGGAGGAGGGTAAAAGATCCAAAGCTCCCAGCAGTTCAAAGTACGAAACTGGATCCAAAAAAGGAAAACCACATTGATTGCAGTAAGCTACCATGAAGAAATGCAATTCTTCCATATCAGTACTGACCTACTGGCTTGTATTAGTTTGGGAGGTTTGCCCTAAGGTTGTAGCCAGATCTATTCCAAAGTCCTTTCACTGTTTATAATACTGTATAAAAGTTGCTCAAGCAATATTTAAATCCTCAGAGTGTGCATAACAATCAACTTTGAATAGAAAAATAAGATGCGTGCGAGATAAATCTGAGATGTGCATTCTTTAAATGTTATAAATTGCTTAAGTGATTAAATATCCTTTGATTAGCAAAAATCACACTTGACATCTCAAAATATTTGCTTCCTTATATGGAGAATAAAGATGAACCCTAGAGAAAGCACAAAAGCCTTTGAGAATGTTGCTGCTGAGATCTGTAGTATAAGGCAAAGACCTCTCAGCTATTGACACCTCCAGACTGCCTTGTCCCAGGGCAGGAGTGGCAGATATAATCTGTCTCCCAGATGTTGATGTTTGAACAGTGCGTTACATAAATGTCATGTGCCCTGTTCTTGTTTTTAAGAGAAGCCTGGTTACATTTATTAACATGCAGACAACATGTATACTAGTCTTTCTCAATGGGATGCTGTCATTTATCACCATAAAACTTCGGGCCACTAATTTCAAGCAGGCATGGAGCAGAGGCTGGAAATACAACCTCGATTCAAAATTTTCATATTCAGGTGTCCAAAACAATTACCAATTAACAGGAACACTTTGGCTGGAACTTCTGGTCTACTGCCTTATGCTCCTGAAATGAGCCTGTAGGCAATCTCCCCAATAGCAGAAAACAGACATGGCTGCTGGAGAGAGGGGGTGGCTATCGAGGACTGTATTTCCATCTGCTGATAGGTCAGAAACACTCCACTCTACATTTAATTAGAGAACATCCTGTGTTGGAAGGGACCCACACATGCTCTCTGGTTTCCCTTGCCTGGTGTTGAGTGACTCAGTGCAACTCCAGAGGGATCCTGAAGCACAGTGCTGTTTAACACTACAAGCAAAATGGGCACCATGACCTCTGTGTGGCCTTGGAGCAGCATGGGAATTATTTCCTGCTCTCTGCAAGGGAAGATGCCTTCAGATTTTGTTAAATGATAACAAGGAAAGGGAGGCCTCTCTGGCTTTGGCAATCCTATCCCTCCCACTGGGCTTTGCTAGCGATGGCAGAGTTGAAACACAGGTTTTATTTTCAGAACATGGTCATTTCTCATTTTGATATTTTAAAGTAAACAACTCTTGTTTCCCATGCATTATTCAAGTAGAGAGGAGTGGGTATCCAGTGTGTACGTAATCTAGCATCCAGAAAACCTCCTCAGAGCACTTCTGCTATTGTTATCGTTCTCTTCCTCCAATTATTCAACATTTCAGATATTGTACTGCGTGTTTACCCCACAGCTGTGGGGTGAAGCAAACAAGGGCTCTGTCTCTGTGAACTTCCTTGGGCAGCTTTTGCCCACAGGAGAAAAGAGGCATCGCATAGATGCGGCTGGTATCACGTTCAGATAGGCATAACCTGTTGGAAGTCGGTTTGTTTTCAAATCTTTCAATGGGAAAATATCCATTTCAGAGCAGAGAACTAATGATTTTTAAACTGCCTATCAAACTCTTTTATTGCCAGCGTGTAAAGTCTTTACTGGGGTTTGAATCTGCAAGTGGAAATGCTGAGGATATTTTTGTTACTGCCAAAACATTTACATGAAACTGCTATTTAGATCAAATTATCCTGAAATTGCAAAGCGTGCAGCAATTTCAAATTAGCCAACTTGGAGAGATTACTGCATAGTGAAATGACACAGCAGAAGCCAGCAGAACACCAACATTGCTTTCGACTCACAAGAATGGCGAAAACAAGTCTATTAAGAATTCTTCTCCTTAAATGCAACTTTAAAACAGTGTTTTGCTATCAGGTAAATATTGCCTGTCACGCTCTCAGGCAGGCTGGTTAGTTCTGGCTACTGTTTCCACAACACTTTGATACAAATGGCACAGCTCAGGGACAACGGTGAGGCAGGAGATAACTGGGTATGGACGTGACACAGGAGCAAGCTAAAGCATAAAGGTAGAGAGCCACGACTAGTGAAATGACAGACTGCAAATATAAAGACAAAAAGTGCACTTGGATGTCAGAGCTGGCAAGATCCTATTTATGACGCTATTTTATTTCTTTGTATCTCACGTTTATCTTTAATCAATACACTAGTTATGGAAAAGACTAAAAAATACCAGCAAGATTAGGACTGGGGCAATAGAATGAATTTCAAGTTTTTGATGAGCCAACATTCAAGGTATTTAGGAGTTTTTCCTCTTGCACAGAGTTTTAAATAATGTTACCACTGCTATTCAATAGAGATTGTATTCTCTAGTGAAAGAATAGATGCATGATACGTACTCCTTCAATATGACATGTTTTACTGTGGTACAAAATCTCTGCAGTTTGAGAATCATCTGCCCACGCTTTGATGAAAGGATACTCCGCCCTGGTGAGTGCCTTGCATGCACAGAGGGTCACAGATAAGGCATCCCTCCTAGAACAACCTGATGTGCTTCTCCAGGAAAGGGGAAAAAAAAAATCAAGAAATAACCCTATTTTCAGTAATGAAATACTAATTATCTCTTCAGAGGTTGTGCTTTTTCCCCTTTTTGATGCACATGCAATGGCAGCTATATTTGTACAATATGAAGAATGTTCCACAAATGTGCACAGCACGCAAACAATTCAGAACTATCTGTAATATCTATGTTCTATCCCCTTCGGTCGAAACGGTTTTATCTCTGTTTTCCTTAGAAGAATGAAGGAAAAGAAGAAAGCCTCTCTTGCGACGTGACATTTCCTTCGTACAAGGATTTGATTCAATGCATGACATTTTCATGCATGTCTTTTCAATGTGTGCATACAAAGCCAGTGATCTGAGGATGCTAGCAGTGATGAAGAAGCTGCCTGCCACGTCGCACCTCACTATCTGAACTACTTTTGACGCATCAGGTCTGGTGGCGTGTCTGGCATCACCCACAAGAAGAGAGGAACAAAGTTCCCCACATCTTCTCCTTTCTTACAAACTCCTGTTGATTCCAAGAGGAACAGTTAGATCTTCATCCTCCACCTCAAAAAAAAATGAAGTCTAACTTATGATTGACACAGTGGAGCACTTCAGCACCTAAAAAGCTTCAAATGAACTCTGGTGAGCACAGAGAGTGTGTGGGGCAATCTGAGTGACACGGGTACACATGTAATTACTCTGCTGAATGGGGTTTTGAGTTGCATTTGGGAAAGTGTGCAGTTAGATTAAAAAAAAAAAAACCAAAAAAAACACAGGAATTCCTTTTATTTCTTTCTATTTTCAACAAGTTTTAACAACATATTTCTTATAGTAGAGATGTGAAGAGCTGCACTACTGTAGGTAAAATACATAAAATGTGATACATTGAAGATTTGTAGATTAATTTCTCACAGGACCCTTTTCAGTCTGCACTATATTGACATATCTTGCCAATTTGTTTGTCTGGTCTCTCTGCGAACATAACACTTGATACTATAGGCAACGCAGAGATCTTTGATAAGCTTGCTAGTTCCTGCAGCACTCTGTGTTCACAAAGAACTTTTTGAATATAATTTTTAGCTTTTGGTTTTCTGTTTAGCCAATAACAAGTTATGCCATCTCTATTTGGAATAGTTTATTTACACTAGCTTTCACGTATATGTAATGAATGAAGTTGGGTCGAAGCCATCAGCCATCTGTAAGCCACCCGTGGGAACCATTTTTCAAATTAGACATTCCAACCTAATTAGGTTGACTTTCAGTGAGGAACCTATTAGAATGTGCCAGTGGTTAATGTGACATTTGCTAAGCAATACCATTTCTGTTTGAAACTTCTGCAACACTGGAAAAAAATATTTTTTCCAATACATCTCCAAATATTGCACTAATTCTGTCAACATGGTCTGTAAATGGGCAACACTTCAAATTCTGCTATGGTCTAAAGGGGTAGCAGGACATAGTTTTATGGCAAATACGCAGTTTAGACTACCTGGAGCCTAACTACTTTGGAACAGATGAGTAATGTTAGAGGCTATAACCTGCCAAAAAAAGTAAATATTATCTATTCATCGTCCACTAAGAAGTTCTGTTTTGTTGCTGTCCCTGCCTTTCCCAAATGGAAAGTGAGATGTAGCAATCTTCTGTGGATTTTGTGGCATTCTTTTTAGGATGTTTTCCATATTCTGTAACTTGTGCAATTACGCAGAAGGCCTCCAGGCTTGTAACTGCATTCTATCTTTTTATATAGATCACCCAACTGCTGGGATGGTTGCCTTCCCTCATCTCTCTGATGCCTTTTAGGTAGCTGGACATATTGACATAAATCCAGTAAGCATCACTGGTTTTCCATTGCTGAGCCACCCCCCCGCTGATAGATAAAGTTCTGTTTTGCCACATTAATGTGATCCATAGCAGTTTGATGCACTTTTTTTTTTTTTTTTTTTTTTTTTCAAAATAGCAGTGTCTGGAGTGAGCCACCATTTAAATTATTATGTGGTGCAGTGGTTGTATGGATAAATTCTTTAAGAAAGTCAAAGATCCCCATGCATAACTTGTTATTACGACTAGTTGCAAGCACCGCTTTTAGATTCTTGTGGTAGGATTTTCCTGTGATTTAGGCTTCGCGTAACACTGTTTCCATTGCATTTAGAGTGCCTAATACAATCCTATTCACACACTTTTGAAATGCTGGTTATTGTTTCCTCTTTAATATTTTTTATTATCTTCTGGGAATCCCCAAAACAGTCGTCTCAGCAACTGTCCCAATTGCTGTAAGCACTCTCTTCTCCAAAGACATCGAACTTCGGCAGCAATAGGGTTCGTTTTTAAGCTGATTCTAAATCAAACCTCAGTGCAATCTGCATGGCTCAAATTTTAAATCCAGACTTTTTTTCTTTGATCTAATGTTTTTAAGCCTTTACAGAGGTTATTTACAAAGAGAAGAAGACAGAGATCTTTAGGGAAATAGTGTCTTTTAAACAACGCTGTTGCTTTTGTAGAACTAGATTTGGTGTAAATTCAAGCTACAAACTGAAATAAAAATCAAGCTCTTCTCTGCCTCCCTCTACCTACTGTCATCTTCCATACTGCCGACGAACTTTTTAATACTTACTTTGTACTTCATAATCTTCTTACAGTGCATTTTGTTCATCCCCAGATTCTCTATGAAGGAAGATACTTAGCTTCTCTGGTTGCATGCATTATGGATGCATGGCTTTCAGATGATTTGGTTAGTAGGCACCAGCTGTCCACTTTTCCCTTTCAAAAATGGTAAGGATGGGGAATCCTTACAGTTAATCTGCAGAAATCTATGCTTGAGTTCCTATGCAAGTTTGCGAAGAGAAGGGTCCTGCATTTCTAGAAAGCAGCAGTGCTTCACATTGTACTGTATTTGTGTACAATTGCTATGCAATTTTTCATCAAATAGCCACACATCGAATTTAGTAAAATGAAACCATTAATTGTACTTATGTAGCTCTTTTTCTAATGTCAACTGCTAGTAGAGCTAAACAACCATCTTCTCTCAAAACTTCCAGCTTGTTTTGGATTTAGCCAAATACCTAGCAACAACTTAAATGCTTATACACAGCATGGCACAAGGAATTGAAAGAACCTGATAAAAACAATGTATTTACCAGTGAACATATTCAGCTGATTTTAAGGTTCATTTCATTTCCACGAGGGATACAAGCACTTGTGAACAGAAGTGATAAACTACATGACAAATTTTGTGAATTCTCTGGTGAATAAATGAGCATATTTGTGTGCTGCACAGGAGGAGAAAAAAGTAATATATTAGAGGAAACTTGCATAATGAGCCATGATGCACTCAGTTCCTTCCCACAAAACGGCCTTTACGAAATGTGTTACGTAAAATAATCCTCCAACCCTGTCCTTTGTTTTCTAACATTTTTCCAAGTTTTTTCTTTTTTAATTTTACCCCTGCAGAACAACAACAAAAAAAGCATGCATTCTCCCAGAGACCTACATTTGCAAAAATGAAAAACCACTGTCTTCGAGCACCCAGCTGTGTAGATTGCTGACCTCTTCTCTTTCAAGCTAAGCAAAAAATTTCTATTAACCAATACGATTGTCTCATGGCAGCGTATTGGTAAAGTATCCTCTGTTTTTACTGCTCTGAAACAATTATGCTATTCTTTCTAAGGCTTTTCATTAAGAGCAAGACTTTCCTCAGAATCATCCACCTCAGGAGCTCAGAGGTGACCTGAGCCACCTTCCCACTCTCTCTTTTCCATGGGCAATATTACCCTGAGTAGGTTTTTGTACAGACTATAATGACCATTGGGCTACTTCAGTTTTCTTCATTACAATAGCAAGGTGTTTGGACACAACGATGTCATCAAGTGGTAGAGATATATGAATTTTCTTCAGCAAGACTGCAATTTTGATTTGCTAGCAATGGCCTGTATGTATCCTTGCCTGTATCTAACGCTGACAAATTAAAATACCTCACACCCCTAAAAAATTCTGTTGTAAACTTTCATCCTCAGACTGACAGCAAGCTTTTAGTAACTCAGTTTGTACTATAGATGCGAAGGAGTTTTCATCAGCCTGAAATTCCTTCCAAACTATGGATTAACATTATCCATTACGAATTACCTAATTATTATTATTTTTTTAATTGTGTGGAAAAAGAAACAAGGATTTTTTTTTTACTAAATGCTCATTGTCTAACTGAGATCACAGATTCAGACTGTTGTCCCATTGTCCAGCATGGGTGCATGCAATAGTCTGGCCTCATAAAACAGACACTTAACCAAACAGAACCAATTAGCCCTCCGTCGTTGCCCCTGTTCACAATAGAAAAAACAGCTGATGTTCTCTTAACTTGAAACAATGGGAGGATATGCATGGGCTCTGCAAGTCCTACAAGCAAGTAACTCTTTCCAGAGGAGGACCGTGAGAAAGTAAAGCCCATAAATGCCCTTTCAGTGGATGAACTCCTGAACAGGCTTTTATAATGTGAACTCATCAGTCAGCTGTCTGCAGATGCACTTTTCTTTAGAAAATCTTAGTACAAATGCAGCACGCCACTTTTTGGTGATAAACCATTCTGCTGAATAATATTCTGTCTCAGAATTGTATTCATCCCAGTATTGATTTATTCAGCAGCATCTTTTCCCCACAAAGCTCTTTTACATTCCTTACCATGCTTGCACTTCTTCCTAATGATCTCAGAATAGCAATGACCACTGATGAGAGCATGGCAAGAACTGAATGTTGTTTCTAACAAAAGCAGTAAGGCTTCATTTAAGACTAAGATGCCGAGAAAATTCAAGTGAAGAAGCTGATGAGCTCAGAAATTCAGCCTTCCCATATGAATCCAGTAATTTACTTTCCTTTGACTGTTTTCTGCTCCATCTACTTGGGATGTTGCCATCACATATAACTGCTGGATATCCAGCTAGAGCTCCTGCTAGCGACGAGGCCGTGTCTCCTCCTTCAAAACTAGTGTACAGCATTGTCTCACTTCCAACCCACAAAGTTTTCCAAGCACCTTCAGGCAGGAGTTCATTGCTTGTAAGCATGAAAACACTTTGAAGAAAGAGATCTTCATTAACGGCAAAGCACAGATATCATTAACTTCAGGGAAACAATTCAGAATAAATAAAGTCATCTATTTCACTCGGTTCCTTTGGCAACTGTCCCTTGATTCTGTTGCCAATTGATGCTGTGAATTTCCTGTAGGCACGCATTCCTTATGAGAATCATTTTCCCTTCCCTATCTTCTGAATTTCCCTATAGTTTTGCAGTACTTGGACACAGCAGTTCCAGAGCTGTGAATCCTGATAAGGCAGACTATTCAGTATTCTGCTGTATTCTAAATTCTCTTCCTGAGGCCCCCATCTAAAGCTTTAATTTTTGTTTCCTGGCTTAGTAAAGGAGTTTTCAGTGAAGACATCTCAGTTCTGCTGCTATTACCAATGGTTTGAGTGAGAAAACTGCCTTTTGTTCAGCTCCCATCACAACCACATTTCTCCACTATATACTTGTAAAATCCTTTGCCAGAGCTTACAGAGAAGTCCTCCCAAAATAAGAGGCCAGGAAGAGTGGTAGGACTTTGTCAATTGTTTAATTGCAACTGATATGCTTAGATACAAGGAAAAAATCACAGTTAAGGTGATGAGGCACTGGAACAGGTTACCTAGTGATGTGGTTGATGCCCTGTCCCTGGAGACTTTCAAGGAGAGGCTGGATAAGGCCCTGGGCAGCCTGATCTAGCTGTGGTGTCTGTGTTCATTGCAGAGGAGTTGGACCAGATGGCCTTCAGATGTCCCTTCCAACTCTAACGATTCTGTGATTCTATGATTCATCTCCCAGAATGCCACTCCAGCAGTGAGGAGTCAAAGAAAAAGAAGGCCATTTATTTGGTAAGCAATAGATGGTATCAGTGAGGCCCTACTTCTGGACTACAGGCCCATCCAGTGATCTGGCTGAACAACTGAACAGACTGACTATTTTTTGGAGCATTCTTCTCTTGCTCATCAATAGACAGAATCAGACATTTCTCTGCTCATGAAATGTTGAGGCTACACTGCTTATAGATCTTTGAAAGATTAAAAGGAAAAAGATAAAAAAAAACACAACCCAAATAATGAGCATATAGCTAACTCATAAGTCCACAGGTAGAAGTATATTGTTTAGTTTAGTAGCATAGAAATTAGGTTTGCAATGGGAGTTAAATGGAAGCCGGGAGTCAGCATTCTTGAATTCTTTAACCATGGACATCTCTCTTTTGATATCTTGAGATGGTCAAAGGTCTTTTTTATTTAGAACTTCTCACTGTTATTTCTCATATATAAGTGTGTTTTGCTTGGATCCAGGTCTTTACAAAAGCAAATAAACATGTCCTAAACTTCCATTCATTTTTCTTATGAGATCAAAGATGAAAACCTATCCAGATGTAAACAGCTAAGCCTCTAATGAGATGATCAGTGAATAGTTTCTTGTACTGTAAGTACTTAAAATACTGCACTGAGGGCACTCTGCACTTCTGACTTGTATAGCAGGAGCCAAGCATCTAACACAAGCCAGACAAATAATTTTAGCAATTAGCTTGCAACATCAATCTCTAGTCTCTGACCTTTCTTATTCATCAGAGGCAAGCCAGATGCTCTGTTGAACAATATTAATCGTGCCTGGCACTTCTCTAGAGCCAAAGACATCACACATTGTTTTCTATTAGCAAGAGACTGTTTGCAAGAAGCAAATTCATACATATTTTCTTTTCAACAGGTTGACTCAGCCATAATAGAGATGGAAAAGTCTGGCCTGGTTCTCTGCATCATGGACATGGACATGGAAGTGGAGTCTCTACAGCAGTAACATCTTCATGGTGCTATGTTGTGCTGCTCTTCACCTTCCTGGGCTTAGCAGGTCCCTGCCTCAAGGGTCTATCCACTGCACTACACTACATCCTGCACCTATGGAGCCCTGCAGACAGCCTATCCAGCCATGCACATGTAACTGGTTGAGTTAGGATTTTTTCGTACCGCTAGCGAGAGAGATAAATGTCTGTGGAGGCATAATTTGGCCGTGCTGAGCTGCTTTCTGGTAGGTCTAGTTTGTACCAAGAGAGATGGGATCTGAGGCTTGTAGATGCTCCCCTTGGGATTAGCCAAGAGCCACAACAAGGCAGGATGAACATGGCACAGAAAGTACGTATCAAAAGACAGAATGTTGCAGCTTTCCTGTTAAAAGGAATTCTGCACTTACCGTCTAATTTTAAGAGTTGAAACACAGTGCATCATATTCCATCTGCACTTAAACTGTTGTCAAGTCACTGTAACTCCAGGGAACTCCATAGAGCTTCTTCTCTAATACAGTTAAGTAAAAATTCTTCAGACCATCTCAAAAACTGTTGGTTTTTCCCCCCGTGAACTTCTGTCCTTCGACAAAAGATATCAAGATTAAGTAATTACTGTAGTATAAACTTAACTGCAGCTGACTGCCCCCTACCAACCTGTGTCTCAGTTCTGCAAAAAGTAATTTCAGAATGGGAAGCAGAAAACTCCTTTCACAATAAAGATGCTATCAGTATTATCATTTGTGCTGATCTCTGCTGACATATTAAAGTCAGCAACAGTATAAACTGAGAAGCACTTTCTTTGGCTTTGTGAATTTCACATTTTCCTAAATTTATAAGAATATCGGCAGCTCAGCTAATTTCACAGTCAAATACCTGCTCAGAAATAGTCTGTGTTGAGACACATGCTAGTCAAAATTGTAGTATGAGCTTTCCCGTTTCTTTCAGCTTTGCCAACAACAGATGCATTGGAAATTCCTCAAGGGAAAACACCCCTCCTGGAGCTCTGTGTTGTATGCATACCTTTGCACACAACCGAGTCTAAGCTTCCACTTTCTTCCTGTTTTACTTCATATTGCTCTCTTCAAAGCAACTCCAAGGTAATAACATTGAGAAAACCTTGTTATGGTTCCAGTACATAACCAGAGATACTCTACCTAATACTTTGCCTGCTTCCCAGTCAAATTTTCAGACATTTCTTTGGTTTTCTTTCACTGACTTTTCCTTCTAATTTTTATTTCTTTATTTATTTTAAATCAGGGAAAACGTTAAAAAAGAAGAGTTTAGGAAATCCAGTATGTGTTAGGAAAGTTAATTTAGAGCACTTAAGTATGTAACTAGAGCTGCAGTTGAAACTGTAAGTTGTAACAGCTAAGATACGCATCACGGATAAGAGCTTCGTATGGGCAAAACAATTCAATCCCCTATTGTTTGCAGCTCCCCATGGCAGGCTGGCAGCGCTGTAAAGGCCCATTCAGTGGTCAGCAGTGTTAAGCCTTGCTCTGCCAGTGGCATCCCATGTGGGATCCATCATGAGAAGTGCTGTTTGGGGAGGGGAAGGACCAGGGCTGGGGGTTACTTAGGCAACGGTCATGTCACATCATAAATGGCAAACTGTTTTAGAGAAATGATTTGGTGTGAGATCAAGCACTGAACAAGGATAACAGAATATTGAATTTTCTTAATAGAAAAAAAGGCAGTGACAAAAAAGTTGAAATAAATAGGAGCAGTTTTACTATAGCATACGCTCTCCCTCCCCATTTTAGGAGACCTACCACATTTGTGATTTACAGCTGAAGCTTCCACAGCAAAGTCAGAGACACGAGCATCTATCAGTTTTAGTGAAAGTGCATCCAAGCTCCTGAAAAGATTCTAAACAAATTTCATCCCACAACTCGTAACTAAAATAGACAAAGGAGCAGCGCTAGTAAATGTGCCATACCATAGATGACAAAGTAGGGAAAATATACAGCAAGCATCACATATCTCTTTAATGTCTGTGTAATACAAGGCTCTGAGGAGGATGCACACAATGCCACCTGTTTACAAGGAGCATGTTACCAGGCTGGTGAAAGGCAGGTATGTTCACTCGGTGACTCTGCTGTGTCTCAGTTTGAAAAATAGAAATTGATTGGTGTTGACTAGGAACAAGGTGACAGTGATCTGTGAGTCTTGCAGGAGCTAGGGACTGGAAGCGAAAAGATCATCTTTTCATCTTTTTAATAGGAAACGAGGCATGGAAAGCAGACATACACTATGGGGAAGGGCTACCTACTTGATCAAACCAGTATTTACTGCGTTCAGCAAACAACTCTAGGAACAAAGAATGTGAGGCTTCAGATCTGCTGCTACATTTTCCACGTCACCAAATGGACTTAATTTCAGGTGTCATAGAAAAACAGGTGTTTCCAGGCCTACAAGCTATTAAGTGGGACTCGTTTGTTCGTTTGTTCGTTTGTTTGAGCTCACATTTAGCAGTGGTTTTGCAATGCAGTACTGCATTTATGGCCTCAAATCTGTCTGGATGGCAGCATCCTTCAGCATGCTGCTTACTCACCATAACGTGGAGCATCTGCCATGAGTTCTACATACATTTCATTTTCTTCTTTAGCTTAACCCCCCCAGGCTATTATTTCCTTCTGGCCCTGGTGAATCACAGGGTATAAGAACATAATCTGGTTTGTTTTCTCTATCGGATGTCTTAGTGCCCTTTCTTTACTAACAAGCAATTAAAGAGCACAAACCTCAAACTTAACATGGCATTTGCTTGGAAAAACAGCTTGCTCTTATCATAATTACAAAGAACAAGTGCTTTTTGAAGACTCAGAAAAGCTTCAGAAAAGATTCTGAGATTCAGGAAAGGCTTTAAGATACTGACAATTTCAATTCCACTTTAAAACAAAGCCATTTTTCTCAGTTTGCAATTATGAGACATAAATATAAACTTAATTGCCTAGCTGCAGAAGACATGGGTTTCTGATTGCATAATTCACAACAATTTACAGGAGCAAGCAGTCCAGACACAACCGCAGCATGGGGTCTCCAACATCTCAGAGCAGTTGCCCGATACTTTCAGAAGAAGAGAAGCAGATGAAACATGCCAACAGAAGAGAGATCACGTCCATATGAGTGGTCTGCAGGATGTGGGTGCCCACAGAAGCACTCCTGGAGCCCCACCAGTCATGAGGCTTATCAGTGTAACTGGGTTGGATGAACTTGCTTGCGTCTGTTCAGGCTGCTCTAAGCTCTCGTGCAGCCATGAACTGCCTTCCAGCTGGAAACCACAAATGGACAGCTGAGAGGTCAGGAGAAACCCTCTGCAGTAACGAAGTGCTTCTCCGTAGTAGTGCAGTTAGACTGAACCCACCCTCTGCAGTGAATGCTTACAAAGCAGCACCAAAATATTTTTGGAATTTCCTTCTTTCTCCTTGGAATTTTCCAGGAGGAAATTCTAGTATTTATTACGTAGTTTAGCTAAAATCATTCACTTCCCATTTTTAAGAGATATTTTTGTCTTTATAATAAAAATAGGTTTAACACCTTTTTCATGAACTCAGTTTTCTATGATGGGACCTTCCAGAGCTCCCATCTTGCCCAAGAGTATGGGTATCTTGGCTTTGAATTGCATTTTCCAGCTCTTTTCATGTCATTTACTTTATCCCAGGGCGATGATCTCTCCAGATTCCTTTCATAGCAGGGCTTCTCTGATGTGAAAGTCTTTTTTTTTTTTCCTTATGGCAGTTTTCCTATTGATAGGATTGGTCTTAACTAGCACAGCTAGTATAGAAATTGCCAGTTCAGAAAAAAAATGGGAGTAGGGAAACAGAAGTCAGATCGCTGCATGCCAAGGAGGAGCTTTTTGGAAGTTCAAATCTCTGATTTGTAGTTTGAGCATGTTCCTAATTTATGAAACCCATTCATTCTAGAAATAACCTCTACTCAAAACCAAACTCCTCAATCCAACACTGACTGCTGACTTTCTGCTGACAATAATAGCAGCCTTTATGAAATCATAGTTTTTATTACTGATGATGTCAAAATTAAAATGAAAACCTTATCCTGCAACAGGGAACAGTTTTACACATTTTTAAATGGTTTTATACCATGTTGGGAGAAGGATTTTAAGCAAATTACTAACAATTACAAAAAACATCAGATAAAGATGTTATAGTAATTTCAGATCATAATGAACCAGCTTCAGTTGGTTAAGAATCAAGGATTAGCTACTTCCCGCCAGTGGAATAAGCAGAAAAACAGGTACCTCTAGAGTGCTCCCCATATGAAGGGAACATTTGCACAGGAGAGAAATATTTTACTTTCCATTCGCTAGAGAAAGGCGAAATAAGCAGCTTAGGCTAAGTGCCCAAGATAATGTTAGCTGAGCTGAATCCTGCCCTGGTTCTGTGACATTTTTTTAAATAACAAATTCTACTGAAATTATCAGTGGAAGTGTCAGCCCTAAATAGGGATATAAGGCAGAGGACCGAAGACAGCTACCCTTGACACAGTGTAAAATGAAGTTTGTGGCAATTGGCAGTGTGCTTATGATCATGTAAATAAAAAGAGTCCACTTAATCACGTTCTTATATATGTATATATGTATATGCAAACATGATCCATGACACAGAGCCAATGTACAAAATTCAAACGCCTTGCAAAACCTCATGCTTCTTGCTCAGCTACAGTTTATTCAGCACTGCAGAGGAATATGGCTTCTATTACAAATCAAACATTTATTGAAGGGCAGTGCTTTGCTCCAGATTGTTTACATGAATGCTGTAGATATTCTATCCATACTCCTCATCTATCTCCCATGCCTTTTCAGACTGAGAAGCAAGTGATGTACAAAAGCCACGTGAGGGCGGTGTGAAGATGCTCACCTGCCCCAGCACCCAGCCCAGGGACAAGTGGGGTGCGAGCTGTGTTCCTGCTGGGATGTGCTGCTGGGCAGCACGAGTCCCTGCACTGGCCTCACAAAGGCATTCCTGCTGCTCTGCCAGCCAGCTGTGGGCACAGGGCCCAGGCTGCGATTTGTGGAGAGGAGATTTTGCTTTGACAGCTCGATGTCACTTTGTTTTTACATTGTTTTTACATAATCAGTGCTTTTTGTTATAATCTGCTGGCTTCAGATAACAGTGGTGAAGAACATTTCCAAGTGGAAGTGGCACCCTGGGTGAGGACCAAGACAGAATACACTCAAAGAAACCAAATATTTCTTGTTTCTTGTAATCACCTGCAATAAAGCGCTGCAAGTGTTTGCTGATAGCTTGCTCTGCAGGCAGGATGGAGTGACAGAGCTTGGGGAGAGAGGTTCTGTTGTACTTTAAACAAGCCTCTGGTTATGTCCTTCAAAGACAGATCTGCTGACAACAGTAAGTGAGATAAATATCCACAGCCTAAAGGGGTGTGTACACAGTCCTGTACCAGGCTTTGTTCAGAGAAACTCTCCATCTGACTGAACAGCAGGAGCAGGATCTCAGAGTTGGGAAAACAACCGAGCTGCTTCTCATAAGCCACTGGCTGGATTTCTATAGGGAGTCTGATAGAGAGCTACAAGCAGTGCTACATTTTTTTGGCCAAATTCAAGAGTTAAGATGACAGCAAGCAACACAAAGTAAGCCCAGGCATTTAAGACTCATTCGTGAAACTCGTCTGGTGGCTGATCCCACAGCATGTCCCCAATCACACTCACTGCATAAGCTTTGCCTCACACACACCCGGAGGCCACCATGAATACAGCAGCATCACTGCCATGATACCGCAAGTGGCACCGCCTCCACAGAAGGGACAGTAATTAGCAGAGAAATGGCTCTTGGTGCAGCTGGAAAGTAGACAGATACTCTTTTGGATTTCAGTTCATTGCCTTGTTGTTGTCAAACCAGTGCCTGATGTTCCCAGACCCCACTCTGTGGCTATTCCTTTCTTTCTTTCTTCTCTTTTTCCTTCTTTTTGCAGGGACTATGGCTTATTCTGATTCACTTTATTTCTTTCTCCTGAAGTGGCCATAAGGCAGACTCCCTGTTGCCAGGGATATGGTAAATGCATGCAACATCCTGCCACAGGAAACAATCAGGAGAACTGCATTTGTGCCCGGCGTAATGGTGCAGCAGTCGGCAACACCAGGCTGGGAGCAGGACTCACAAGCTGTGCAATTACAGAAGGGCTTCTCATTAAAGAAAGTGTTCCTGGAAATAGCATTCAAGGAAAAAGGTACAGCTTGTATTTGTAAAATGACTGCTTATCATGATTTCATGTACAAACTCAAGTCAGAGAATAGAGTAGCACTGACAAACAGATCGACAAGAAATTAGCAGGCAATACTGCAGCATAGGAAATATTAGATTTTTTTTCTTCCCTAACCACAGAGCCTATCAGGAGATTAACAACCTCCAGTTCTCAAACATATACCTGCTTTACTAAAATTTAACTAATGAGCAACAATATTTTGGGAACAAGAGAAAACACCTCTGGGATATGGAGCATGAGGGTTAGATGGAAAGTTACCTGTGTAAACAGCTTAGCAACTCATCTCCTTCTACAACTGTGTGACCAGCCTGGTAGACGAAGGAAAGGCTGTTGATGTAGTCTACTGGGACTTCAACAAAGCCTTTGACACGGTCTCTCACAGCATTCTCCTGGGGAAACTGGCTGCCGGTGGCCTGGACAGGCATAACCTTCTTTGGGTAAGGAACTGGCTAGAGGGCCGTGCCCAGCGGGTAGTGGTGGACGGAGTTAAATCCAGCTGGCGGCCCATTACAAGTGGTGTCCCCAGGGGCCCATCTTGTTTAATATCTTTATTGGTGACCTAGATGAGGGGATTGAGTGCACCCTCAGTAAGTTTGCAGATGACACCAAGTTGGGAGGTGGTGTCGATCTGCCTGAGGTTAAGGAAGTCCTTCTGAAGGATTTAGATAAGCTGGATCGCTAAGCTGAGGTGAATGGGATGAGGTTCAACAAGGCCAAGTGCCGGGTCCTGCACTTTGGCCACAACAACCCCATGCAGCA
This sequence comes from Centrocercus urophasianus, assembly GCF_019232065.1. Lineage (NCBI taxonomy): Eukaryota > Metazoa > Chordata > Aves > Galliformes > Phasianidae > Centrocercus > Centrocercus urophasianus. The sequence goes on along the minus strand of NW_024884475.1, from coordinate 35,687,192 downwards.
TTATAGGATTGGGGATGAGTGGCTGGACGACTGTGAAGAGCAAAGGGACCTGGGGGTGTTGGCTGATGCTCAGCTGAACATGAGCCGACAGTGTGCCCAGGTGGCCAAGAGGGCCAACGGCATCCTGGCCTGCATTAGAAATAGTGTGGCCAGCAGGAGCAGGGAGGTGATCATCCCCCTCTACTCAGCACTGGTGAGGCTGCACCTCGAGTACTGTGTTCAATTTTGGGCTCCTCACTACAGGAAAGACATTGAGGCCCTGGAGCGTGTCCAGAGAAGGGCGACGAAACTGGTGAAGGGTCTGGAGCACAAGTCTTATGAGGAGCAGTTGAGGGAGCTGGGATTGTTCAGGTTGCAGAAGAGGAGGCTCAGGGGAGACCTCATTGCACTTTACAACTGCCTGAAGGGAGGTTGTGATAAAGAGGGCTTTGGCCTCTTCTCCCAGGCAACGAGCAGGACTCGAGGAAATGGTCACAAGTTGTACCAGAGGAGGTTTAGCTTGGACATGAGGAAGAACTTTTTCTCTCAGAGAGCGGTCAGGCACTGGAATGGCTGCCCAGGGGGGTAGTGGAGTTGCTGTTCCTGGCAGTGTTCAAGAGGCGTCTGGATGAGGAGCTACGGGATATGGTTGGTGGTAGCAATGGTAATGGGAGGATTGTTGGACTAGATGATCTTGCAGGTTGTTTGCAACCTTGTGATTCTATGATTCTATGAACAGGAGTGATGTGCAAGGCAGGCCTGGGGGCTGTGTCACTCTGATCCAGAACAAGAGAAGATCTGTTCCTTTGGAGCTGTGTTTTACCCAAGCAAGGTTCAGTAACTTTATATGATCAAATAGATAGAGGAGGAAGTCTCACTGAGGGTGCTGAAGGGAAACTCAAGGCATGGTTTCTGCATGTGTACTTCTGGGTTTGGGGTTTATTTAGCTCAGTATGTGGAATGTAACTTCTGCACTAGAAGTTATTTTGGCAGTTTCTAGATCTCAGGAATTCAAGAAAACTGAGAAAGCAGGTTCAGTGTGCTCCAGTTTCATGGCCCAATCTGGTCTACACATACAGGTACAGAGTTGAAGGATTTCATGTAAGATACTGCTAGGAGCCCTGTGCTCCTCAGCTCTGCCTTGATCATAAGCTACAAAAATCAACAATACCTTCCCACGAGAGAAGAATTAATTAAATTAGGCTTAATTAATTAGTGTCAGTAAAGCAGACGTAAAAGTTATGGTGGAAGTAAATAAGTGTAAATTATTATTTTCTCTGCAGATTTTTTTCCTGAAATCTCTGTGGACATTTTCAATGTTGCTGTTGGGAACGCTACTAGGAAGCACTCAGGAATACACTGCAAACTGTCAGGGAACTAATGAACTTTAATATGTTTACATGTATCAAAGCAAACAGGAAGCAAAAGTAGTTGCTTAACCTGCTGTGGAATTATGGTGAAATGCACCCCCAAGACTTTACATACACACCATGCCACATCATGTGTCACAAAAAAGTTTGTGAGATTTATTTAAAATGTTTTACACCTTATAACCCCACTGAGGATTTTGTATCACCTACGAAGGCCATTCTTCTATATAATACAGGAGGGGAGATTACAGAGGCTATGCTAGTCTGAGCTGTTTCACATGAAGATAATAATTAGTCAGATATTTTACTCTGTGTATTTGCAGGAAATACAGAAAAATGGAAGAATAAACACTGGCAATTGTAAAGTTATTTACTGTAAGGGTCTATGCAGTGTGCATTCTACAAAGGCTAAATGGGAGTCTGAAAAAAACAGATTTGAAGCTACACCAGACTGGAACTGCATGAAGCGTCAGAAAGCAGGCTTATTAGCAATGAAATATACTGTCAGTCCAACCTAGAAATCTGGCCATTATAATGGATCTGCAGAGAAAAATTTCCACACCCTGTAGGTAGTGAGGACAACACAAACTTAATGTAACAGACACTGGAATAACACACCATATTTGGAAACAGGTAGACAGAGAAATTTCTGAGGTGCTTTTCTAAACGTCTTCAAAATGTCAAAGGCAAATTAAGCTGATGAGAGATCCTAGCTATAAAAGCAAGAGGGGCTGTTTTTACATACTAGGAGAAGCAGGCCAAATACTAAGAAAATAAGAGTATCCAGATGAAAGATCGAGTGCCATGCCATACTATGTTGAGAGCAATAACAGAGGTGACACATCCTACAGAGGTAGCCATAGAGGCATCACTTTCCAGTCCTCAGCTAATCCATGACATTTTTGTCGTTTTCTCTCTCCTTTTGCTCAGAGAAAATGGGATCTGGGGTTTGCACAAATGTTTCAATACATGCAACTGATCACACACAAGCTTAAATTTAAGCAGGTGCTATATAGTGACTATAGGAAAACTTCTTGGGGTTCCCAGCCTAGCACATATTTGAACAGATCTTCCAAGAAAAAAGCATTTACTCAAGTTTGTCAGACAGAGAAACAATCACCTATTATCTGCCTTGGACCCTTCCCCACACTTCCATCACCTGTTTCAGATAATTTCCAAAATATCTTTATTCTCTTCTGGCAGACAGTACATGAAAAGCTTAGAGCAAGCTGGCCACAATTCAGCCACAGAGGGAATACCAAAATGAGAACCAGTGGGGTGATATGGCTGCAGTCCCTACTACTGGATCCATAATCAGATGAACCACTTCCACCCTCTTGCCCTGTACGTACAATTGGCCTGGTTGCTCCAAGAAAAGGCAGCAGGACTGATTTACTGCACTGTATAAATGTGTTTATAGCTTGGCATGTGCATGTTTATCCTCACTTTTTTCCAGTGTAGATTTCAAATAAGCCATTTGCTCAAATAAGTCTATTAACTTTAAAGCACGTAAGGCTAAAACTGTATTACAGGAGGCAAGCTTTGGGGGATGCAGCTCAAAACAGCTATGAAGGGTATCTGGAGTCCTCTGCCACTGATTGACTTTTGAGCATCATTGGTGGGAAAGTAATTATGAATTCAGGTGGGCATCTGTCACACAGCCTGGAGCGAGACCTTTTAGATGCTGAGCCCATGAAGAAACTGAGCACGAAGCGGCCATTAGTGTGTTCAGAAATTCAGGATCAGAAGGTTCTTCTAAAGGTAATGTTTGTCCAGGCTTTCAGGTACCACTGCAGGTAAGACCTTGGCTCATGAATGTGCTGATTCTGAATTAACACTGCTGTCTCTTTTCAGTTCCTGCATTCAAAAACCTGCTACCACATAGCACTAGCCTGTAGAACACAACATTGTTCTCCCTCTGGATTGTTTCCCTGTTGCCTACTGATTTATTTTTTCTTCTCTATTTGAGGGCAGCTGTAGTAAATAGTGCTTCTCTTCTGCTGCCTGTTCCTTCTGATATTTGATGGGCCCTTTAGCTTGTTCATTCCTCTAGTTTTTGTTTTTTGTTTTTTTTTCTTTTTTTGTAAATGCAGGTTTGTCTTCCAGATTATTTCATGATTTCCAGAACTGCTGGTTTTCCTTTGCTTTACTTTTTTTCCAAAGGGCTTCCAATTAAAAATCCAAGGGATATAGTATTATGGGAGGCATTGTTATTAAAAAAAAATCATTTTGGACTTAGTATTAAATGGGAGATTTGCTCCTTGTTTCCCTGGTACAGATTTCAAGTGTTGATAAATGGGCATAAGACACTTGGAAATTAGTTTTTTATATAAAGAAAAAGTTAGGGGGGTTGGACTCGATGATCTCTGGAGGTCCCTTCCAACACCTACAATTCTGTGATTCTGAGATTCTGGTCTGACTGAGCTGCATGTTACTTTGGCTGCACAGACCCACCTAATTTCTTGGGCTTGTTAGAAGAGCTCTTGGTTTCAGCCAATATTAAACCAGAATACAACCCATTCCTTCCTCTTCTAGTAACTTTGAATCGTCACATTTCACCAAGTCTCTGCTGAGGTACAAGAGGATCAGCAGCCCTGAAAGCTGCTGGAGGACCATGTCTCTGCATGGCACTGGATGCTTTCATGCCTAACAGCAATTCTCAGCCCAGCAGGCACAGTTAATCAAGCAGAAAGTTTTAGCAGACCCCTAAGTGCAGCCTGTAATTACCTATACCTGTTTCAGATGAGATCCCTCCAGCTAAGGAATGATACTGTGTTCTAGTTGCAAATAAAAGTTTGACCTTATCTGGAATAAAAAAAAGAACACCTTCACGAAACACCATTGAAGAAAAAAAAGAAAATGATTTGAAAAGAACAGAATTCAATTCATGTAAATAAAATTTTGGGTTAGTGCTGGAAGTAAAATAATATCTTAGCAATATGTACTAAACTGTTGCACAACCTCCTAAGGAAAGTGAGCGATGGAGTCCCAATGTCTGAAGAATCACAGATGCTTCAGGCAGAGCTTCAGGAAAGACATGCCTGGAGAACAGCATGGGCTGACTGTAGAAGTGCAGGGACAGAACACGGCCACGAATTTTTGCTCAGACGTTTGCAATGATGCAAGTACATAGTAAATGGAAATGTACATGGAACATATAGCTGTCCTGATTTAAAAGCTGTGCATATTTCCATTTAAACTAATGGGAATTTTACCGCTTAAAATAACATTAAGCCATCAGGAGACATCAGTGAATTTGGCTGATATTTTTCTGTCTGATCCCCAGAAAACAGTACCTTAACAATTCTTCAGACTTACAAGGACATAATTTTGACATTTCTGCAAGATTGGACATGATTATTACTAGGTATCTGTTTTTCAAAATCCTGCTCTAAAAACAAACACACAAAAAAAGCAGTCTCCTCTTGTTTTACAGTAACTTCTAACATCTAGCTCTAATAGGTACAGACAGGAAATGAGACACAAAAGCAAAACATTTATCACTTTAGTTCTGGATGAAAAGAAAAATACATGGACTTGCTGTGGCATACAAACGATATGCATTTCTGGGCTTTCTTTTGAATATGGGCAAGTTTGCTCATAGTTTCTGGTGGGTAATGAGAAAGTATCTTCCAGTCTGCAGTTGTCTGGGGAATTCCTTTTCCAGTAGAGATTTTGAGCACAATATTATCACAAGTATTAGGCTGGTCTGGGAAAGTGTGGCAGCTCTGTGAATTGGGAACTGCTCCCTCTCCAGCCTGCCATCCATTACCAGGCAGTGTCTGCCCACTGCTTTTCACACCAGAGTGCTGTTTGTGTGATGTCTGAAATAAAAATGTCTATGCGCCAAGGTCAGGATGTGATGCCCCATTCCCTATGGAGCCTGACTCATGTTGCTTTCTGACAACCATCTGAAAGAGCTGAAGACATTATGAAAGGATTCAGTTTTTAGTTAAAAATTATAATGGTCCCTTGTCACACTGTGACATGAACTGGACTTGCAAACTTTAGCGGATCACCCAAGTTTGGGAAATGGTATTTTCACTGCAGTATTCCTTGGACCATAAAAAATACTGTACAGATGTCTGTTGAAATTCAAGGATTGTGATGAGTGAAAATTCACTGAATCTGTTTCATATGACATTCAGACACTCAACTCCACGTACAGTGAGGAGCAGTGGACAACTGAGGGCTGCATCCTGATGGAGCGAGTGCTGGAACAAAAAGCACGATGCCGTCTTCCCTGGAAAGCTTCTTCCCAAGCCTGGGGAGAACACCTGTTGTAGGGTAAGCAGGATTGCTTTGCAGACACCCATACAAAACTTCATTTCTCTTTTTAACGCAGGATATAGAGGCTCCTGTATTTTGTCCAGCCACTTTGACCACAGCACTCACAGTCAAGCAGCTCTTCCTTCGGGACATCAGCAATTAGGCTTTGCTGACAGACTCATTTCTCAATTCGTGTCTTACCACCACACTAGATATCCTGATGGACTCAAAAAGAGACATGGAGTAAGAAACATCCAGGACTACTGACTTTCTTCTTCTGTTCATGTGGGCTTTTCCATTTGCTGTGAATGTTTGATTTCACCATGCTGGCCCTCTTTGTACCATAAACCTCTTCCATTTCTTTCCTATAGTGTTTCACAGTACACACTGGAAAGGCTTAGGTTGCTGCACAAGCTGGGAGACAAAGATCTCACAAGAGCTCTGCAGCCAGCTGGGGGAGCAAAAGAAAACTACTCTCTTGGTCCCACATCCTTTTGTAGCTGTGAAGTTACTAGTTGATATTTGCTGGTTATGTTTAATAGAGCTTTGGAATCAAAGTGGATTTTCATTTTATGTTTGTTTGCTTGAACATCAGAAAACCTGAAAGCAGGATGAGATTTCTTTCAGTTTACCAAAAAAAAAAAAAAAAAAAATTTGGTGAAAAATTTTAACACATTACCTCTTACTCCAAAGAAAGGGAAGAAATTAGTGAGCTCCATTAACTAGAAAGGATAGGCAGATCTTGGAGATATGTCAGCCTTGAGTAATCAAAAGGAAAATCTGTCTTGCTCTGCTGAATTGCTTTCTGAAACACAAAAGCCAAAATGCTGTGATCTTCATGAAGTTTGGGCCTTCTGATAAAACATGGATACTCTTTGCATTCCTTCATTTGCAGAGAATCAAAACAATGCTGCAGCAAAACATGGAATCAAGAGATAGGGCATCCCTGCTATGCAAACTATGCTCAGCAGATGTCTGGTCCAACAAAAGTATGCAAATGTTTCTTGGACACAATGAGAATAGTTGTGACAGAAGTTAAATCTTTCATTTGCTCTTTATATTTTCTGCCTTTTCTTTAATTTTGTTTTCTTCTCTTCTTCCTTTGCAACTGTTAAGGAAGCATCTGTGAGTTTTATTAAACAAATGTTACACATTAAAAAACCAATGCTGTCAGCCAGAAAGGAAAATGGCATCTTATTTGAAAACAATATGTAATTGTTATTGCAGCCTGTTGTAAGTTACACCCTTGAAAAATGATGAGGACTTATTTAGTAGCAACTGATGCTGAGGAAAAGCACTGTAAGTAAAGCAGAAAAGTAACTGTTGCATTATCTTTGGGAAATAGAATACCTAGTTTCAAACAACACAATACAAATGCTCAGTATATTTTTATCTTAGATGTGTTTACAGTCACTTCAAAGCAAAAGAACAAGAGAAGTTTTCCACAACACTTTCGTCTGCACATCTCAGTGTTACAGCCAGTGAGTGTTCACTGTGGCCAAATGTGCTGAAGTTCTAGAGAAGAGCTGTGTGACAGTCCCTGGCCATCACTCTCGCTTCATTTCACACACAGCCCGTGGGACAGTGATGGGGACTCAAGTCTTGATTTGCCGTTGCCTCTATCTGCACTACCTGATTTCACTAGCAGGCCTCATGCAAACATTACACCACCATCCCAGAGTATGCCCACAGGTGCAACACTGATATACCATGTCTATATGCATAACTTTAGGTTGGTACCCTCAACATGTATATTGCTGATATACAGCAACTTCTGTTTTTGTATTGTTCTTTTTTGTTTCCATCTAAATGTATTTTTGTTTTCCTTTTTATTTTACTTCTCTTTTAGTTTGTTGTTGTTCTATTTACTTTGTTTTGTGTTTTGCTTTGTTTTTTATGCTATGCATAATTCAGATTAGTACTGACAGATTGTCACAAAGCAAATCAAGAGACAAAAAAGCATCAAAATGGCAGAAAACACATGCAAACTGGCTGCAAATGGTCCAAGCCCTTCTCAGCAGGACTTTAGCCAGGTTAGCTCAAAGTTACCTGCTGTTTATTCAATAAATATTTCACACCGTGGGAGCTAATTTTCCCCTCCCACTTCAGGGAAAACATATAAAAATATTTGTATGATAAATTATGGAATGATTTTATAAAAACTGGATGATATAGTATATAAAAAATTGTGGGGACTAGTGTAAAGCTATTATCCATCCTATTCATTCAAGCGGGTGATGAACATAATTCAGAAGAACATAATCCCAGCAGAAGTTAGTTGTTAATTACAAAAACAGCAACACATCCAGTATTCACAGGATAACAGAGCTCTGAAAGAAGCTGTGTTTTAGCCATACTTCCGCACCTCTTACTTATCATCCTATTACTACAAGTACCCTTTCAAAAAGTCTAGTGAATTTTCTCATATTTTTTTAAGTTACAATTTAATTTCTAATTTTAACCTCTTTAGATTCTAATTTATTATTAAAAAAAAAAAATTCTGATCTTGGAATGATGTAATTTTTCTCATGAGTTGATTAAATCTTTGAAATTTCAAAATGTGGTTAAGTGAAATGCTCCTATTTCCTTCTTACCTCCAGCTCCAACAAACCGATTCCCATAGTGATTATGTTTCATTATTTGCCTTGCGAAAGTCTCAAATCATTTCTTTCTTAGGGCAAAAACTCTCCAATGAGTCCCAAAAATCTCTGCATACAGAAGATACGAACAGTGTTCTGCAGGCTGAAGTCTCACAGAAATCTTTTCTCAGGAAGGTGCTGGGCATGATCCGCGCAGAATTGAGGCGCATCACCTAAGCAGAAAAAGTCACCTTTATTTTTACTATTGCATCCTTGAAGCAGAGAAATCTCTCTGATATTGGACTCCAAGGCTATACTGCAGAGGTTGTAATGTGCTGCTCATTGAGACTTCAATGCTGCACTATTTGGCCAAGACAAATTTAAAGAGCCTGAAAGCCAAGATCCTAGGTTTTCCTTGGCAAGAAAAGAAGCTAATGCATCCATCATGTATAAAAATTGGCTGTGAAGAATTTGCCAGTGCCCTCCCACTGGTAAGAAGCTTCAATATCTGCATACAGCAGTTGATGTCATTACACCATTTAGAAGGAAACTGAAACTGGTGCAGAGCTTTTCCTTATTAAGACTGATCTACCATTACTAGAGCATAAAGATGGCTGAAACCTGTGGCCGAAGGATTACTACTCGTTTGCAGCCAGGGAAGCAGACCCCTTCCTGGGTACTCGGCATGCCACATCTCACAGGTTGCCTACATGTATGCAGGCAGCAGAGCAATTGCTGGGAAAAGCTCTGTCTCCCATCTTCCCCAAGAAATTGGCAAAACAGAGATTTTATCCCCAGTGTGCAAAGTACTTTGCAGAGGTCCAATAGAGACACCTCATCACCTCTGCCATAACACCTCATAGACCCTCGTTAGCTTTTCCCTTTTTACAGTTTTGCAGGTAAAATGGTTCACCCTGTGTAAACAACCCAAAAGTTACCAGCAAGGAAATATCAAAGTGTACAAGAAAACAGTCGAATATTAAAACAGATGCGCGTGTTCACCTTGGGGATAAGCGAGCTTCGATACAGGGCTCAACTCTGCTCCAGTTTCGCTTAATGGCGAGGCAAAGCGGTCCCAGCTCAGCAGCAGATTTCTGAGTTCACGCCAGGCTTGAGGAGAAGAGTGCTTGTCCAAGGATTATCATCAGGCCCCTCACAATCAGGTTCTCACTTGCTCCAGGTGGGCTCGATCTCATCAGCAATTCCCTGGACTTCAATTTGGAAGAAACATTTCTGTGTTTGACCTTGTATCTCTAATGTAATGTGTACGCCTACCTCACCCACACTCTTAATATCAAAATCTGTTTCCTTTTATTTGAATCACATACGATGCAAGCTGAAGTAGCTATGCCTGCCTTTTTCTTTCTCTTATCTTGTTTTTGACCTACAACATTATCAAGAAGTCCCCAGTTTTTGTTTCTGCATTCATTTCACTGCTTTTATGAAACTGCCTCAGCAAATACGGGTGACTGATAAGGGCTGAACTTTCTTTCACCCTCAGCTGCTCCAATCCGAATTTTTAAAATCCCCACGGGCAGAACAAATACAGAAGGCATTACTGACAATTTTCAAATCAGTCACAGATTTTTCATGTGTAAAAACTGAGAAAGCCAGAAATTTATCTGAACCTGATCCAACTGCTCTGAAAACTTCTGAAGGCTTCATGTATGCAGAGACTTCTTGCCTTTCCTGTGAAGGAGGGGAGTACTCTGGTTGGTGGCCATAGCACCGCTCACAAGAACCTAAAATGTTCTCCCTATCCACTAGCAGAAGCCATCTCAGAGCCAAATGAATTGATACTCAATTACTATGTGTCTACTCATAGTAACAGATGAAATGTGAGGCTACAAAAAGATGGTTTGTGGTACCCACTGAAGCAGAGGGTGTCCCTCAATATCTTATTTTGAAAACCTCTATATTTCTAATGAGTGGTTAAATATTTGATGACCCGATTTTGAGAACAGTCTTCAAGGTCAAGTAAGGATTAAAAGTGAGACGAAGATATCACATAAAAAAGCAGCTGGATAGTGAGTTCCCGAGGAAGACGTTAGAACTGACAGACATTCAAGTCTGAAAGACTGTCTAAGAAAGGCAGCAAAGAGCCAGGAGTAAAGGGCCACCTTGACAAGAAAAGACTTGGCACATATTTGGTCTGCTGTGGTTGTACTGTTGTACTCACATCTGAGTAAAAGCAAAAAGAAAAAATAGCCAAGTAATTTCAGTGTAAACACGTTAAAAAACTGGCATCTTTCCTGAAAACTTGTAAAATGAGTTGTAGTTCCACAGGTTGGCTGGGTTACAGTATCCTGTAAAGTTAGATATCTCTAAAGGGAGCGTTGACAAGCTCCTCACCGTAGCAACAAAGTGGTACCCACTCAGAGAATGAAGCAAAGCTCTTGGGAAGTAATTAAAGAACATTTTGGTCAGCTTGTGATGCAAATATGATTTTTTCAGATTATGTAGAAACAAAGTGGAAACCCACAGAACATCAACAAGAAGGTCTAAAGTAACAAGGCTGAGTGATGTTTGTCCAAATGTGCCTAAAAAGAAAAGATGGGAGGAAATAGGAGGATTTCAGATAAATGGTTCAGGAAATATCTCCCTCTCCCCTTTGTTTTCAATTTTTGTATTTTTACAATCTGCTGATGGAGACAAAACTAACCCACCTTTTCATGAACCTTAACTCATGCTCTTTCATCTAGAAAAAATACACTAATTATTTCTTTGGATTCACATTTTTCTGGTGCAGAACTTTGTTAAAGAATAGCATTTGCATATTGAAATGCCCTATTTTTGCTAGTCTTCAGTTACATTCTGTCAAGCCAAGCCTTTTTACATTATTTTTAAGTGATATTACACATAGTTCATTATATAGATCATCTCTAGTTCCAACTACTATGAATTAAATCTAAGCAATTTCTGTGAGATCAGCAGAGACTGCCTAGTTTTCAACTGGTTTATCTAGAGCAAAAATACTGTTTATATGTAATCTAGCTACCCAAGTTCACTAATGACTCTATGGAACTTAGAAAAGCATTCCCTCCAGCTAAACAAAATGCATCCTATTTTCTACTCAAAATCAAGAGTTGAAAAATTAGGAGGCATATGGGGGGGAGGAGCCAAGTCTCTCTTACCTATGTCTTTGAAGGGCTTCAGTCACTCCCCTCCCAAGTATTACACATTCACACATAATTCACTAAATGGAAAGTTTGGAGAATTTCTGAAGAAAATATATCAAAACAATTAACCTCTGTTTTGTTATGGTTTCCTCGAATTCAAAGGCAGAAGGCTGAAAAATTAAAAGGTGTAAAGTAGATGCAGCCACAAAGTGCGAAGTAAGTCATTTTAAATCACTTCTATCACTTTTTGTATGTCCTGATGTTTAAAACAGCACTGGTTAATGATAGCGTTTATTAACAACACAGCACATTTTCTAATGTATGCTAGAATCTCTAATTAGTTCTTAACCGACTTGACTGCTGTATTCAATGTTTAATAAACTCTTCTGGTAAGTGGAGAAATCACAAAATCCAAATGTTGCCTGCATGAATACTCTTGCACTAGCTTCTGTTTCCAGTTGTTTGATTGAGTTTTCTATTTCATGAACTACTGTGAGAGAAAATCACGTGATAAAGGTGTAACCCAGCAATATGTCAGCAAATAGCTGCTCCTCTGACTGCTAGTACTTCAAGGAGCAGGCATCTAAATGAAATCAGATCCCTACGGAGTCTGTGGCACCAGACATACAGAAAGAGACATGAAACCTTGTTGTATGCCATGTGCACGATAAAGGAAATTTTTTTACCTAGGCAGGGCTCGTGTTTAATATTCTGCTCTTGTACTTAGCCAATTGAAGCCCCAGTGAGCTTTTGTTTATGATCTGATTCTCGTTACTCACATGCAACTAACTGCTCAAGTTGTCTGGTCACTTCTGGTACAAAATGGAGGGGAGATGAAATATGAGAGATTAGAGCTTTGTTTTCAACATGGAAAAAACAAACAAACAAGCAGAAACATCAGAACTAACATATATATATCACAGTATATATTTTTATAACTATGGAATTAATATCTATATCCATACGTATCTATGATTAATTAATTTATTTGAGAAAAACCTGAAATGATAAATTCCTTGTGTGATAGGATAGGGTTGTATAGATACAGCTGCTTAAAAGCCTCCAAGATTATTTAGGTTTCACCTAACTTATTTGTGTTTCATTAAGTTAATTGGAAGTACAGCTGAATGACCCAGTATTTAGCTTCGCAACTCATGGCAGTAGTCATAGCCTAATTAAATACTTCATAATCAATTCATTTAATCACGACATACACACACATACAACAACAACAAAAAAAAACATAACACAAAAAACCCCAACCTTTCAATATCCTTACAAGATTAGAAGAAAAGAAGGTTCTGCTAAGGCATATGGCAAGCAATCTCTTCTTGCAAAACAGCAAACTAAACCACAGCTCTAATACCATGTGTTAAGAGATAGTGTCTTTTTTACACACTGCATTTAAAAAGTCTCTCCAGAAGCAACCGGAATACAACCTGAACTGTAGCACCAGGTTGAAACACATAATTTGACTACAAGGAATTGAAATGAAAAGGCAGAAAAGGAGACAAAATTCCATGAATTAAAATTTTGATTTCCCAAACAATTTCCTTAATTGCTAACACTTAGGTTGGAAATTTGTGGAATGTAACTAATAAAAAAGTAAATGAGAATGCCTGCTGCACTGAGATATGTCTCCATCAGCACACAAGTAAATAGACATAGGCGTCAAAACTGCTGAAATAAGCACCCGTTCTAGCTGAAGTGAGGAATGAAGCCATAGATTTAGTTGCTGTAAAGATCGTAAACTTGTTCGTTTTTTCTCATTTCTTGACTCCATTATGTAATCATCCTGTTGAGATATTTGTATACGGTACACAAACAGTAGAAAGTTTTTTTGCACCCATCACAAAAAAAAAAAAAAAAAAAAATCTATAACAGCTACTATAGTTTGCTACTTTCATGTGCTTAGAAGCCATCATCCAGCAAGTGAACAAAGATTGTATTTTCAAATGTTTTCATCTTGACCAAATTCTCTGCTCATAGTGTTTGTGATAATCCTAGTTTCATGCACGCAGGCTGAAGGAGGTGTGAAGGAGAATCCACTGGCAAAAGCATGGCAACACATCAGTACAGTAATTTATTTGTTCATATTTTGCTGTTGCATATCTGAAAAGGTCATACTCAAATAAAGCTGCCAAGATATGATATTCCTCTGAGAGGAATAAAATGGTTTATGTATCTCAGCTTTGCCAAAAAGTTATGGAAACAAGAGCTTCATTTTGTGAATAAAGATGTAGGCACAAATACTGGATCAAGCAGGGTGAAGACCACCCTTGGGCTGAGTGTTTAGGAGGAAAGTGGTGAAAGGTTGGGGGTTTGCTTTGTTTTGTGGAACATTTGGGTGTGTATAACAGGCCTGTCTAAACAGAATTGGTGTGTCTGATGGCTGATCCAATATTCTGAGGAGGTCCTCTATTCAGAACTTGTTTTCTTTCCGCACTTACCCTATTTTGTGTATTGTACTAGATTATACTGGTTTCATAAGTGGCAGTCACAGTAACTGTCCATCTGGATATGTTTTGAGGCTCTATAAAGTTTTAACAACTGTAAAGGCGAAAAAATAATGAAGTATGCAGCCAGTCTGAAGTTGTTATCTAGAGACTTAACCTACTGTCGCCAGGAATGCACAAAGGACAATTCATGTTCCATGTAAAATGCATTCAGATCCGTAGTCTTAATACAGCAAAAAGTTTTCTCTTGTGATGGAAGAGATTGTATTCTTATATTTATAACCCCTTAATGCACGAAAATAGTTAGAATAATAATATTAAAATCATAGTAACACATTTCAACATCTAATCTTGATTCAGGGCATGTGTAACTGAACCACATACTTGATTAACTCTTGCACTTGTCCTATTGTCTGCTTTTTAATAAGCAAGATTTATATTCCTCAGTGTCCTTTAATAAGATTTTGGCCCGTGAGAATTTATTCACATGCTATTCATTATGGAATGCCAATCATAATCTTTGTACACACTTGTTTCCTCACATGTAAAAAGTTCTCTATTTCGGATTTTCAGCATTTAATAATTCTTTTATTTAAGAAGAATCTACAGGATGAGTTTAAATTTTGTGTATTTTCGTGACAAAAGACAGTTGTTAACAATGAAATAAATGTGATATATTCAGTCAGACTGTATCAGTGACTATTTGGAAAAAAATAATACAGCTTGTACAGATTTCTATTACTAGGATTTGGTACTTGGTGCAACCCCTGCATATTAACGTAATTCCAGTTGCTCCTGATATTTTCAGCAAATGCTGAGTAAAGTTCTTGGACTTTACTGGTTGAGGAGTAAAATCCCAAATCCCTCAGAGGTGAAATTTCCCAATAGAATCACCAGTGCCTTATGATAAGTAGCAAGAAAAATATATAATGTTCACTTGTTTTAAAGTAGTGTATGCGCACAGAAAAATTTTGGTAAACGCACCTTCTACATCAGTAACCTGGTAATCTAAATAACGTAGGTTTTCCCTTTGGGAAAAAGAGAAATCATTATCACAGGCTTACCTTTTCAACCTTGGACTCTTATCTTGGTGATGACAGAGGATCTGTTTTCAAACACCTCGCTAGACAAGATATGGTTCTGCAAATAAACTGCTCAGGTGCACATCGTGAAGTTCTGGAGTAGGCCTTTTTAAGCCACTGAGATTTAGATGGATCACCTTAACGTTTAAAAAGTAGGACTGTACTTGTATCAGGCTCAAAAGGACAAATCAGGGCATTAGGACTGTGACCCTGCAAAGTATATTATGTCTTACTATAACAATATAATATATAATAATATAATCCACTAACTTCCTTAGCTATTTCCTGTTTTATCATTATACCATGCCCAATTGGATCTGGAAGCTGGGCCTACATTGTCTCTGCTCACAGAGTGAAGCTCAAGACCACAGCATGTGCCAGAGAGGGTCCCCATTGTGCAAGCTTTCACTCAGCACCAAATCACACTATCTCCAGACTGGCTTTCATTTGAGCTTTCACTTTGCTCCTGATGTTTTGATGAATACATAGGAGAAGAGAAGCCAAATCACACAAAACTGTCTCATTCTGATATATCAGGCATTAGTTACATTTAGTCTCTTGAGCAAAAGAATTCCTGAGCTGAGAATACTGCCAGAGCTCCTCGCACAGCAGCTGAAATCATGCTGGCAATTGCAAGCATAATTTAAGCCTCTCTTGTTCAATATGCAGCCTTTTGGTAATTTATCCCTTGGTTATCCCAGCTAGGCTAATATTTTTTTTCCCACCATTTCTAAGAGAAGATTAAACCTTGTAGGGCTGGAGATAATCACTCTGGCTTGGGGAGGGGAAAAAAGGGAGAGGAACAAGACTGTCATAAGGCAGAGATGATGTTAGAACAGTGAAAGCTTTTCCTGTGGCTCTCCAGTACCCATCTGTAATAAATTCATATGGGGATTTGGAGGAAATAAAGGCCTCAGCTAACCAGCAAGTTCAGCAGGTTAGAAAGCTGTACAGTATGGTTAACAGCAAATCTTTGTTTTATCCATCCTGACAGGTTCTGCTGGATCATACAGATATTTATTTTTCTAAGGTAATATTATAAATCACTGTCAGGTCATCAGCATTCCCACAGATTTCCAAAGCATTTCTTTACCTGCCAAAGTTCCACAGACCCAGGTTGCTGTATAAGCTGCTCCCAAAACGGGGCACACAGCTCTGTACTGTGCTCTGCCAAAGCACCCTCACTCAGGAAGAGGTTGTAAGAAAGGAGCTGGCCCCAAGAGTTACGGCTTAAGGACACCATGAGACTTTTATTAAGACCACCTCCAGCAATAGTTTGTATTAATCATAACAAAATAAGCCAACATTTTACTTAAACAAAAGCTTTTTTTCCATTCATTATTCACTTAGGAAAAACTAATCAATTAATTTCGCTAGTAAGAGAATAAGTTAATGTACTACACGTGGTACATTGTCTTCAATCTGAATGATTCGTGCACATCTACAAATTAAAAACAGCTTAATCCTCCTAGTTAAACAAGACCCACTGGTTCAATTTTATATATAGTGGAATCATGATTTAGGCCAAATTACAAATTCTGTCAGGACCCTGGATTAAGGTGAGAGATCATCAGGGTCTTTCATAGGACCATCTTCCAGCTGAGAACAACCAGAGTGTGACATGTGCTTGCCATGCCTCCTTCTCTGCCTTATACAGCCCAATACCATAGAATCATAGAATCACAAGGTAGGAAAAGACCTGCAAGATCATCTAGTCCAACCATCCTCCTATTACCATTGCTACCACCAACCATATCCCGTAGCTCCTCATCCAGACACCTCTTGAACACTGCCAGGGACAGCAACTCCACCGCCTCCCTGGGCAGCCATTCCAGTGCCTGACCACTCTATGAGAGAAAAAGTTCTTCCTTATGTCTAATCTAAACCTGCTCCGGTGCAACTTGCGGCCATTTCCTCGAGTCCTGCTTGTTGCCTGGGAGAAGAGGCCAAACCTCTCATCACCACAACCTTCCCTTTCCTCCCCTCCCCTTCCCTTTTCTGTGAATGAATCTCAAAAAAAAAAAATTAAAGATGAAATAGAATTAAGTTCAGTCATTATTCTGCAAGAATCATATTCACTTCTAGAAGTTGAAATTACTGACTTTACCAGCTAGCAATACGATTGAAGTCCTGATAATAGGAAATGGTATCTCGAATGCCAGGGTTACCAGTGTCACACAAAGTTGCTTACTCTGTACCACAGTAATGTTGCAATGCTCTTGTGCTGCCCTGCTTTGCTACAGGTTACATGACCAAAACTAGGTCCATGCTAAATGATTTGAAGTAAAACAGGCCCTTTATTTTCAGACCATCTCAAGGGCTTTTGGAAGTGGGAGGAAACCAAGTGCCAGCAAATGGATCTAGGAGGGCCTGACCTAAGGATAAGGTTAAGTGGTGTAATAATCTCCATGCTGAAGTTGATGCTGTATAGCAGCTTCCCTGATGTGCTTGGTCACAAGGTGAACCACTGTGAGCCCACCTCACAGATTTTCTGCCCAAATCACTTAAAGCTTGAGGCTCTGTCAAACACAGGAACTCCCACCTAAAACACTTTCCTTTCTACTTACTAAGGACTACTTTCTTTCAGGCTGTACTCACTGATAACCTTATCATATTTCTGTTTACTTCACTGTTCTCTATTTAGTGCTGTGATATTTGCTTCCAAAAACTACTTTCAGATACAAAAATTTAATGCAGAGTGCTAAAGCTGGCATATGCATACCACGGAAGCCCAATCTAAGCATTAACTTTTGTTCTATACAAATTTTCTAAATGCAAAACATTTCTTAGATTACAGAGTTTCTTCTCTGAGAATCAAAAAGTTAATGCATGAGTTTCCTTTGTTTGTCATCGTTGTTACAGAGGAAAACGATCAGTCTAACAAAAAGTTTCTTTTCAGATATTGTTGGATGGGCATTTTGATCAGATTTTTTTGTTTTGTTTTGTCTGGTTGTTTTTATCTTCTTTGAAAGAAAGATAAAACTAGCTAATGACTTGCAGAGTTTCTGTTTTAACAACATGCTTGTTGTTAAGACCAGCAAAGGCAACACTCTCCACAGACTTCATTAAGGGAAAATGTCTCAATGTCCTGCTCTCAGAGACATTACACATATCTTCCCTTTGCAGAAAAAAAATAGCTGAGCTAAATTTGGAATTTTTCTGAAGAAGGAGACTCTAAGTTAAGAGAAGGATCCATGAAGAATTATTCCCTGATGGCTTGGGAAGGATTTGTTTCTGACATGTTCCAGCTCAACCCAACCGCACTCTTGAGGTACAACTGTGTTAGAGAAGATTTTTTTTTTTTTTTTGCTTTGGAAGGATTACTCACCAGCTTACTCAAACTGAAACACGATGGTATTTCAGTATGTAGAGAAGAAATAGTAATCTGATAAAAAACAGGAAACAGAGGTAGAAATGCTTAATGTGTTGAAGATAGAAAATGAAGAAAATTCTACTCATGCCTCATGCAGAGCAGTTCGCAAAGAAAGATGGCAGATATAATGTCAGTTAGGCATGCTGTACAGAGATAAATAAAAGCAGCCACATTGATGTGTGAGCTGGATATACTATCTGAAATTTCAAAAGATTGTGGATATGGCACCGATAACAGGATCCATCAAAAGACACGTAGAGCTAGAAGACCAACATTCAGTATGAAGACAAGGACAGACTTTCATCTCAGCTAGGAAAAAAAAATGGAATTTGAATAGTACCTCAAAAACAAAGGGCAGAAAAGTAGAAACAAACTGATGCTTCAAACAGTATTGGGGTGCAGATTCATACTGATAGGCAAGTAGGTGGCAAGAAAAATAGAAAGTAATTAAAAAACAGAGTAGACATAATCCATTAGGAGAGTTACTAATCCCTAAATATGACTGCTGCAAACAGTCCACCATACTCACAACAAATGGACACAGATATTCTGTGCTGACTTGCCTATGGTCTGTACAGATAAGAACAGAAGAACAATCAGAAGTTTAATCCACATTTACAAAAACTCTCCCTTTAAAATTTAAAAAGTGCTTGTATGCATGACAGAAATAAGGGTGAGGACTCAGAAGTGGGGGCAAGTTGTTTACAACATAGGCATTGAAGATAATATGTTTTGTTTGCATTCAGAAGACATCTGAATAACCTATCATCTCAGCCAATTGTTCCAGAAAACTTATTCTTCTTTCCTAAATAAGTAATGTTTGATTGCTCTCTCAAACAAACAGCTGAGCTATGATCCCACAGCAACAAGGGATTTGTCTGTTCATGTTCTCCAGTAAGCCTAGCCTTTTCACTTAATCTAGACCATACCCCAAGTTGTTGAGACTCATTCTTTCAGCTCTGGCCTCTTGAGTTGGCCAAGGGAATCACTACAATAATGAACTTTGAGAATTTTGTCAAGCAATCTTCTATTTAAGCCTCAAGAGGTAAACATAGCCTCAGTTTGGTTGATTTCTTTGGATTGATGAGGAACACTATGGTGCAGAGAAATCACACATATCCCAGTCTAAAGGATGGTAAAAATTAAGGTGCTAATATATGATTGTGAGGCCTTCAGATCAACACAGAAGTTGGGGAGGAAAATATTTACTATGCTAAAAGTGCTAGGAGAAGCTCAAAACTCTAACCCATTGTCAGTGATCGTTCCCTTAAGCACGCTTCCTGATCAATACTTGAGAAGCCTTAACTTTGCTCTCCAAAGTAGCCAAAAAAACACTGATTTTATCTCAACTTATATGTCAGAGCTATATAAAAATGCAATATCCTTTTTGTTTAAATAGTTTTTAACATTTTTTTTATTTACATAAGCACATAAATGTATTAAACCAAAGATTCTTGGAGATAAAATAACACTTTAGAAAACCACAAAGTAAAAAAAATAATAAAAGCAATCATTAATCTGACTTAAAAAATGAAGGTGATGAAAATAAATTAAATTAAATTACCCTATTCCTACATCTAAGAACCTTGATTATAAGCTCTACCATATTATATAACCAAAGCAGAAATTTGAAAAAAGTGAAAGAAAAAAACACCAAGACAGTATTAATAAAATAATGAGAAGTGTCGCAGAAAGGTTAATGAAATATTGGTAATGATTAATGGTGTAATGGATAACTCTATGTATCTTTACAGAATGAAAATATCCAATCTACCTCAGCTTTAATAATCATATTCCCAGTGAGTGCAGATGAGAAACTTAAAATGTACATATAAGACTGGAAATGGTTATAAAAAGATCAGAGGCTTTCAAAATTCACTGTGTACTGGGTCTAGTGAATGTAATGCCAAGAGTAATATATGAAATCTGATCTGACAGTTTCACAATTTTCCTTTGTTTGAGGAGATCCCCATGCAATGAAAACCTACAACATCATGCCAAAACTGAAAGAAACAGTGGAAAGGATTCAGTGGTAACTACCACTAGTCCATTTCTCGCTGGCAAAATATAAAAAGAAGATGAAGAATTAATTACATTAGGAAATCCAAGGGAACATGGTTTAGATTAAAGGACTTTTTTTTTAAGCAGTCAGCTGGAAGGCTGATATAGTACTGCTCATGCAGATGTTTGGAAAGTATTTCACAAACTCTAATCTTGGAGAGTGTCTAAAGGCTTTTGCTCTTCCACTGCTCCATGCCATCTCCAATTTATCTTCTGTACAAAATAGAAACTACAGCTTCTAGTTAAATAAGACGGGTAATTAAAAACAAGCAAAAAAACCCGACACAGTAGAATATAGGATATTACAGTCCATATTCTGTAGGTCCAGTATCTATAATAGATTGGCAGATCCCTTTTTATCAATAAGCAACAAAAAAAGAGTAATAGCTATCTGTCAAAACTAGGTTTAATTCACTCTCTTGGTTCATATTGGCACAGAACAGTATACTGCTATACTGAAACCTAGGAGTTCAGATCTGTTTGTGTGGCTTACCTTGAACAATCCAGCTCTATATTGCTCTCTGGGTAGTCATGGTCATCTGCCTACAGAGGCAACAGCTATGTCTGATCTTGGTTTCTCAGCCCATCTCCATTGGCAGTTTCTGATATATTGATAGTTCCACAGCATTCTATAAACATCAGACACACAAACAGGTTACTTAAGAAGTGAAGAAGAGTATGGCAGAATGTCTGACCTACATTTAACAATCGTAAGTGGCATTAAGATCTTTAAAACCAAGGTATGCAAGGTAGAGCAGTTCTATGTCTGCTCCTCATCTGGTTACATGCACCACAGTATCTATCCTCAAATATGCTCTGTTCTCAAAGCAGAAGAAATGAGAATGAAAAGGGCTGTGATGCTGACCACTCCACAATGTAACAATATTAATTCAGTACCGCACAAGTCAGAGGAAATTCCAGTGTCCATGGAGCTGACCCAGTCTGCTAGCCATTCTTTATGCCCCAATGACTTGAAGTGATAGATGAGGAAGAATCATCTTGCAGTGTTAATAATTGTGCACTCACAGAGATGTGAAGGAGCTCAGCGTTTGTCTTGAAGGGCAGGGAGGCCATCCCTAGAGCCTTTGCCAGAGACACCAGATGTGCAGGGAGGAAGCAGAGGTACTAACAGTGTGTGGAATCAGCGGTGTTGAGTGATGGGTAGGAAGGTGAAAGAGGAAGCAAGCAGAAGGGATGGGATGAAGAGAAAGTCTTGCCAACAAGTTCTGGTACAAAAACATTGAGAATCTCTGAGCTTGTGTTTGGGTCAAGTTCTGGGCCAATGCTCTTGGGTTCTGTTAATTCATTTTGTAACTGCTTACAAAAATTTCTGTCTTGTGATGAGGAGCTCTGAGCGGTCTTCAGCTTGAAGGATGAGGGCTTCCACTGTCATGTCCTTAATCCACAATATTTCTCTACCACCAGAGATGCTGTGTGTGTCTGAAATATATAGAGAATTATTGATGAAAAACGTAATACAAGACTGAGCATTTTTTTTTATCACAAAAACATACATCTAGCACTCGAGCATTTCCACTGCTGGGAATCTAAATTAGATATAAAGCCTTTTGATTCACTCTTTAAAATCAATTTCTGCCTTCAAAAGAAAGAAGATTAGATGGAGGGAAAGGTAAAGAAAATGGATACTCTTTTGCCAATCCACAATTCATTCAGAATTAAGATTTTCACTTTCCAATCTCCTCATAAGTGTACATTTTTCTGCTCATGCTAGCTCTTTCATTAATTATTTCTCTGAACTCTTGCTTTTTAGCCACATTCCACACAGTCTGGTCCTGCAATTCCAGTCACAGCCTTTGGGTTTCTTATTTCCCTTCTTCCCTAAAGCAGAATTAAACCCTGCTGGTTGGAGCCAGCTCAGCCTCGAAGCTGGGAGGCAGCTCAGACTGTGCATGTTCTCTGTACCATGCTTTGCTGCAGCGACAAGAGCACTCTCTCACTCTTGGGGACCTTTCCAGAGGACTGCTCTTCCTTCTGTCTCTACACACAAGCTATCAGGTCCCGCAAAGAGAAATGCTTCATGCTGCTTTTTCCCTCCCTGCTTACTAGATGCATTTTTGCATATCAGTTCTAAGCATCTCTTAAAGTCTGTCTCTGAGTGGCTAGAAGAAGTGTTATCTAATGGTAATATCCAGCCAGACAGATTCTCCTTTGCTATCCACTTCATTGTTGCAAGTATGATTATGAAGGATGACTCCTGTGTTAATGAAAGAGAATGGAATTTCCATTGACTTTAGCAGGGTCAAAACTTCACCCTGAAGGACCTATCACTAGGAATGGGACAGAATTTCCATTTTCACAAAGAATTTGCAACCCTTTAATTATGCTGTAAAACCTCAAATATTTTCTTCGCAGGGCAAAGTTCGTATCTTATTTCAGATGAATGTAGTGGCTGAGCATCATCAGCTGCCAGAAAACCTTTAGAAGTTACTTAAAATAAGAACAGGCATAAAAGAGAAGCAGGGTGGGAAAGGGTTGTTTGCTATTAAACATGAACACAAACCAAGCTGGGCCTTTTGTCTATTCCCTTCCCCCATTTCGTTCACACAGTCCTTATCACCCTTCAGACAGCCTCGGAATGCTAATTTTTCTAATCACTTGGGGACTGAAAACTGCAGAAACTGTAGAAATTAACCAAAATATTATTTTAAACTTTGTTTAATGAGCCTGGATCCACACCTGAAAATAAGCTCCCAATCCTTCCATTCTTCCAATAATGGCATTTCCACACATTCTGAAAAACTAAAATTCAAAGCAAAAATTTGAAAACATTTCCAAAGGTCTGTTTCAATCAGAACTAGCAGGTAGTTTTTACAAAGAAGTGGTTTTAAATGAAAGCCTAATTGTTCTCTTTTTGCAAATGTTTAGAACTTCCTTTCATATAGAAGCAGATGATAAGGATGTTCAGAATGGTTCGGTGAAATGATACTGTAATGATAAAATTCAGATCAGCTTTAAACTTTATTGTATTTTCCACCTCTTTCTAAGCTTTAAGGATTTCAATTATTCTGTCTCTCTCAGCGATGAAGTCTATATGCATGTATCCCTCATCTAACACTAACGACAACGTAAAAACCATCACACATCTAATATGTGACTATATGCTTTTGTCTATCCTAATGGTTTGAGAGAAAATCTTGATAAATCAAGGCTTTTTTTTTTGTTTCCTCTTTCTTAAGTTTTGTTGCCTCGATTAGATAAAAAAATAGGGGCCTGTCAATCTGTTTTCTTTTCAAGTCTCCTCTGTCTCTTTCTAAATTAGTTACAGCCTGCTTTTTGTAGCTCTATAGCCAGCCTGACCTAATTTAATTACCATGACTTGTGTGGCTTAAAGATAAATAGTTTTATTCAGTCAGTCTACTTTTGTATAAGTTTTCCTTTTCATGCATCTCCTTATGTTTTGGCATTCAGAATTCTTGCTCTCTGTTCCTCAGTGGGTTAACACAAGGTTAGTTTTATAGCATTGTCCATATTCTCACAAAAAGAACTGTTTGATGTTGTTCTGCTCAGCTCCTGCTTTGCTCTGTCCTGTTGCACGCTGTGAGTGATCAGGCCTTTGTGGGGAACAGGCAACCAACCTAAGGAGCATTTCCACAATGCCACTGGCAGCCAGTGGCACTGGCTCAGTCTGAGGAGCTAGGGATGGAAGACACTCTGCCATTTCTGTTGTGAGCTGCAAATCCTCAAAGCAGAGGTTGCTCATACACAAGCTACTGTCTGTGTACTTTTTTCCTTCTTTGAGGAAATTACTTCATGAATCTAAGTACGAGACACCGCTGAGAGAGGAAGGCTGGAAGACGTGGGACAGTGAAGATAGTGGCTACCGCACCACTCCTGTGCAAACATGTGACAAATCCCCTGCTCAACACATATAATTATGTTCATTCCAGGCTTTAAGGACAAAGAGAAACAAGTTCCTAGGGTTACAATCAGGCTGACATCAATAATAGTGATCTTAATAATGAAATATCTTTAAAGCCAACTGAATCTACCTTCAGGTATTCTGTTCTATCGAGCCCTTGCAATAACTTAATTTAGAATGATAGGATGGGGTGATATGTGGATATGTGATGCGCTTGAGAACAAGAAACCACCAACAAATCATCATCACAAACTTCGGAAGTCAGAACTGGGCTCCCAGTTGGCAGGGCTTTACAGAGGTGCTGCAGCAGCACTTTGCTTGCACTACAAAACTGTCCTATAACAAGCTCCATCAGAATAAGCACAGAACATTTGACTGCAAATGTATTTAAATAAAAACGCGTGTGTGTGGAACTATACGGAAATGTGTGAAAAATCTCACCAGTCTTTTAAAAACACTGTTCAGTAGAATAGCACCGGCAAAAGGAAGACAAATAAAAGTATTTAAATGATATTTCAATTTGCAGTCATTTCAAGTCAATTGCACAGATAGATGAGAAGATGTTAAGTTTTTCAGATAAACCATAAAGGACCATCAGGCCAAGTTCTAGTGGAACTACGTAAACAGCACCCTTAAATAAACAGAGCATGTCTTTGTACTTATGCCAGAATCCAACCCACCATAGATACAAAGTAGAAACAGCAATTCCATGTGTTAGCACCCACAGAAAGGAAAGAATCCATTGACACTTCCATGCTTGGAAAACAGAGGTGAATCATTTCTTTCCAGCCATGATTAACCAGAAAACACTGCAGAAGCAATAAAGAGGGAAACAAAAAGATGCATTTGTTTCCTGTTAACTAAAACAGCCCGACAGTGCAGTGATGCATTTGTCATAAACATCCACTGGTGTCCTGCTTCAATTCCTCTTAAAACCTGTGACAGACTGACTTCTATAAGCAGTAAGTTTGATTATCAGTCATTTCTGTTGATAAAAACTCAATGTATACCTTACCTTTATCCAGTTCTTCACAAACAGCACCAAAATAATTAAAAGGCAGCCACCTCTAAAGTGCAACTGGGTCAGGTCACTGGGGCCCCTACAGCTGTATTAAAAAAAAAAAAAAAAAAAAAAAAAAGCCTGCTGAGAAGATAAGGTTTTTAAAGGCTCCACAGATGGATACAGACATACAGACATACCGACAAAGACACAAGGGAAAGGGAAACTTTATGGCACACTATTAATCTTTCTTAGAAAGATGAAGTGTTGCTGTGACCTTGATGACATCTGAAGCTGTCATTTGGAAGGAGGGAAAAAATGGAGACCAGAACACTTCAAATAGAACATTGTCATCACCAAAGTACACCTACCATTGAGACTCCCTTTAAGCGCAAAGAAAATACTTATTTTGTAGGGCATAGCTTGCCTGAATCATCTGCTTACCGTGGCCCACTCTCACAACCTCTCATATGACATTCTCAACCAAACAGATGTCTTTCCCTTACGGTAGAAATCAGTTTTCCTGGCCTTTTGCTGAACTAGCAGAGAGTTGCTGGTACATGTCAACCAAAGACACAACCAAGCATCCTCTCTATTGCTGAAGAAAAACAACAACAAGTATGTCTGTGGTTGTATCTAGACACTGATGAATAAGTTGTCTGCTAACTGAGTAGCCTTCTTAAGCACTTGTTTCCCACTTAAATCAAGGATCAAACAAGAAGCTTCACTTCTTTTACGGCAGGCTTAAAATTGCTGTAGCCATACAATAACAACTACTGATTGGACACAAAGGTGTTCTGGGGTGTTGGTATGCTTTTCAAGAGTATCTAAAAGCATAAAGACGGAGACTGTAGTAATTGTGCTGGCTTATTTAGCTGAAGGGCAATTGTATTCCTGTATCTGTAATAATCTGTATCTGATACAGATTATAGCTGTGTTTTTGTGTGCATCAGTAAAGATATTGTATTATCAGGTACAGAATCACAGTATGAATCTGCACAATACAAGTTAATTCCATAAGCTAGTAGCTTAGTTCATTGATCCTTGTGGGTCAAAGTCAGACAATACATCTTTGGCCCATAGGTCTGTGACATTGGTGCTTAGTCTGAATTGAATTAATAATGATCATAACCTCTAAAAACTAAACACTAAAATACGAAAAAAAAAAAAAAAAACCCTTGACTGCAGATTATTTTAAACTGTGCCATAAACAGATACAGTATATAACAAATTTTTCTACTATGAAAATGCTCTCAAAGCTGTCCACAGATAAAAAAGCTTTGCACAGAGATATGTCCTCTATACCCAAGAAGTTCATATGAAGAAAGCTGACAAATTATTCAACTACTCTCCTGGACACTTTAAAATACATAAAGGAAGCAACCAATCAATACAAATGCTACTTTAAAAAAAAAAAAAAAAAAAAAAAAAGGATTGTGATGTTTCTTCCTCTTTCCAAATAAAGAAAGACTTAACAGGAAAATATGAGTGATAATCTTAGAAATATATATATATATATGATTCAGCTTCTGTACATTTCTACAGCCATTGTACTTCTTATAATCTCACATATAACTTTCAGATGAATGCCATTGTCATTGTACAGAATATTTCTATATAAAATATACAAAGTTTCACCTATGAACAACAAACACATTCTGTAGTGACTTCAGAAAAACTCAAGGTTCACTGTAGTTTTTAATACAAATGTAGATACATAATTTAGAAGTGTTATTCCATGCTTTGTCTTGATGCTGCCAGAAGAGCCTCCAGCCCTTCTTTAAAAAGGCATCTACTGGAGTTTAAAAAGAAAATTTAGGCCATTGGTGAAGGAAATTGCCACCATTAATTCTGACCTACCACAAATTAAAAAAAAAAAAAAAAAAAAAAAAAAAAAGGAAAGAACACACTGTGAAACTTAAACTCAACAAATGTTTTATGAATACATGTGCAATATTTAAGTTCAATGAAACAAAATGCTGATACGTGCCAGACACCCTAGAGTTGTTCTCCTACGACTAATTCTTCTGAGCTAGTTTTTAAATTAATCTCCCAGTGCTTGACCTCTTCCTACCCTTGTTATTAAACTAATAAAAGCAGCTTATACCAGCCACAATATAAGCAAAGAAGTAAAATAAAAATTTCTTCAAGCATCACTTGGCCTCGCTGGACAACTTCACCAAAAATCACATAAATGTTCTATTAAACAAAATTCCATACAAAGAATTTTATTTTTGTATATAGAATCATGGAATCATAGAATTTCTCAAGTTGAAAAAGACCAAAAGAATGAGGTTGTGGGTGCCCCCTTCCTGGAAGCACTCAAGGCCAGGTTGGATGGAACTGTGAGTAACCCAGGCTAGAGGGAGGTGTCCCTGCTTACAGCAGGGGGTTAGAACTACATGATCTTTAAGGTCCCTTCCAACCCAAACCATCCTATGCTCATCGAGTCCAACCACGACCTAACCATACTACCCTAACTCTAACAACCCTCAACTACGTCATGCCCCTGATCACCACATCCAAACGTTTTTAAACACATCCAGGGATGGTGATTCAACCACCTCCCTGGGGAGCCTATTCCAGTGCTAAACAACCCTTTCTGTAAAGAAGTTTTTCCTGATATCCAGCCCAAATTTACCCTGGCACAACGTAAGGCCATAAAATACACTTAAGGCCATATAAAACACTTACCTTCCAAATGTGATACTCAAATGCCTTCTTTGGGTCACTGTTTCTCTGTTTAAAGGGAATAACCCAAAGAAACTCGTATGAACCTAACCATATCCCAGGGTGCCCGGCATTGCCAGCTGAGCAAGGGAAGAGATTGTCTGCACTCGTGTGGCCTCACCTCGAGCACTGGTTGCAGGTTTGGGTGCCATAATATAAGAAGGGCAAGAAGCCATTAGAGAGCATCCAAAGGAGGGCTATGACAAGCAAGTACACAAAAAACAGAACAGGAAAGATGTGTGGGAGGTAGAAATTTGTGCTGAAGGGATAGAGCAGCAAGCTCACTCAAGGGACTCGTATGACAAAGGCAAGGCATTCTTGGCATCCATGACCAATCACTTCTATTCTTCATTCTAGTTACAAATAAAGCTGCTTTATCTGTGGAAAGTATTTAGATTTAAAATGTTTTGCAACAGGCTATCTCCGCCAGTATGAGTGTAGTGGTCAACAATCTCATTTGGTATTGCTAGATGTTTTTATTTTACCAGCAGTAATATAAGAGCAAGCGCAGCTGAATTTTGGAAATTCCTTATTTGCTTATCTGTCTTTGTTATATCCTATACAAAAATAATCCCAGTAAGAGATATGCCATGAGAAAAAAAGCATTGACCAATTCAGATCTATATGTGGATCAAACACTGACTGTATTTGTCAGAAATCACATCTGATCATTACTCTGGCCAGATTCAAGAAAATAAAGGACAGAATGCAACACAAATACACTGCTCTGGTCACTCATAGAAACCAGCCGATATTTTAAGGTTACAACATATAAATCTTCTGAAGAGCAGACTGCAACCTTGAGGTTGTTTGTTTGGTTTTTCAACTGAAATCTGACACGCATTACATGTGAACATTTGGAAGTTATATTGTTAATTATGCATCATATATAATTGCTTTAACTTTTATAGTGAACAGTCATTAAACTGACTTTCAAAATAACAGAGCACTTCACAAAACTCTTACAGACATGTGACGTAATAATGATGAATGAGCATGGTATCTAACTTTACAAATTCTGTTTAGTATAGATGCACATATTCCCTTTTTAAACCAGTCATGATGCTTGCAAATGGAAGGGATTTGTAAGGAATGGGCAGTGGTGTGATCTATGTACAGATACATACATAAACATATAAATTAGTTAGGCATTAGTTAGGCAGATTTATTTTATCCAAGATTTTCTGAACAGCAGGGAGAGATCTGATTTGTGAAACAGTGGGTTCTAGCTAATTAGCCTGTGACAAAAAGAAATTTTCCTTCATTCACGCTGCTAGGTTTAAATGTGGTCTGGATCTCTGGTGATTTCAGATTCCGCTCTGACTTAACTGAAATAGTTTTTATCAGCTTAAATCCTGGCATTCCTTCAAGGTGCAGCAAATATGCCACTTGGAAGGAATTGATTCTGATATGTGAACCCTGCTTCTATGCTATGGGGAGGAATGCTTTTGTGTTTACATTCCCCAGAAAATCCACAAAAAAGCAAACAAGCTAATTTTTTTACACACAAGTACACAGTTTCAAAGGCTCAACCAAGTACTATCTGTAGTGGTAGCAAGACTGAATAATACTGCTTTGAAAATTTACCTTGCCATAGCTGTGTAGAAAAGGTTCATTAGAAACAGTCAAGAAAAGCTTAGAGAACCTCCTAAGTCATTAAGTGTCACTTTTGATATCTGTACATTACTACATTCCCATTAGAATGTAGTATCTACTGCATTCCCATTAGAATGTAGTATCTACTGCATTAGAAAAGTTTTTCTAAGACAACATTACCCAAGGTACATAAAAACCCATGGGGTAACTTACGTGGTTGAAATGGCAAATTCACTCTATATATTAGCTCATGCTCCAATGGATGTAATTCTAAAGATTTAGAACAGTACTTTCATTATGTCACTACATCAGCAAAAGCAGCATCTCATCTTTTTCTCAGTGAGATTTTAATGGCATAAACACCAATTTTCATTTTTACCCATAAAAAAAAGTGATTCCCACATTTTTTTCCCTTTGTGGCTCTGTACTGAAAGAATTAAAAATGCTACATCTTACATTATGACAGTGGAAAGAGAATGAAGGGAGAGTAACACTGCACATCCTTCAAAAGCTGAAAAGGAAGAAAGACATGCAGGAGCTGTTAGGAGTGAATGGCATCTTCTTTTTCCTGAGACAAGTGCTCTTAGTAATGGCTCTCAGCTTCCACTACCCTCTGATCTCAAGATGGATCCTATACCTCGCCATCCTTAATGCTTCACAGCTAGGCTAATGGGTAAGCTGCCAGGGAGTAGTGGTCATAGCTAACTTCTGAGATCAGGAATGCCTAATGGTTTCATATGGTCTTCAAAATCTTCCAAACAAGAAGGCCAATTCATTTATTACACAGATGGACATGTAAGCTGGTGAGCTCAGGTGACCTCATAGCTGGGGAAAAGGCTATTCCAATTAACCAGCCAAGGTTCTGGCCTCTGCAGGTAGCAGGATTCCCCATTTTTTCTGAGCTCAGTTCTTATAGAGAAGGTATAATGTTTCTGGTACTTAAATTAAAATTACAGAATGATGTAAGATGCAATTAACTTCTAGAAATTCTTTAGTTCAACCTCTTACTGACAGCGTGGTCAACTTCAAAGTTAGGTCAGGTTGCTGTCCTGTTGAATTCTGAGGATTTCCAGATGAGGAAATTCCCCTCTGGGAATCCCCTTCCTGTGCTGATCCATCCTCATCATGAACATCTCAGAGGTACTGATGACCTAGAAGGCCTTCTATCTTACTGCTTACTAGCAGATGGGACAGCTCCTGAGCCTGCTCATTCCATGGTACTGGACATAGTTGGGACAGCTCTCAGGGAATTGGATGCCATTCTTTTACACTTGTTTTGGTCAGTGGGGACCAGGATAGGAAGACTTAGAATGACTCAGAGCAGATGTGTGAGAACTCCAAAGTCCAATTTTGCACAGTTTTGTGGGTTTACATGAAAGCACTCCCACAATGAGACGTATCACCAACAGACTTAAGTGACATCACTAGGTCTGTTTGAAGAATACTACCTCATTCCTATTCATTTTCCTCCCCTCTTCTATTCCATTTCCACACAACCAAAGCTGGCTGTTTAACAAAAAAACTGTTTAAAAGAAAAAAAAAAGTTATAGATACAGATACGATTTACAGTTCTTTTTGGTACAGTAGAAAAAATAATTAATTTGGAGGCTTTAAAGGATTTTTTTTTCTTTTTTCTTGTTGTTATCTTGATTTGCATGTATCTGTAGACACCTCAGTCAAATTTAACACAAAAATTATTTCTATCAAAAGAGTTTCCCGCTTCTAGATAGAAAACAAGTAAAACTCAGTTTCAAATTCCTCCTTTACTTCCGTGACCTGAGGCAACTACTGCTGCCTTTTAAAATACGGGTACCTCTTCTGCCTTGGGTGGTTGTTATTAGTACAGCTAGGGGAAAATTGTGATAAAGATCACCCCTCCCACCTAGAATAGAAAGAAACATTAACTATTTCTTTCCTGTCTTTCATAGGGAGTGAGCAGCTACAGTTTCAAATGACCCCCACCTGTTTACTACTACTTATATTCAACAGTCATTTATTTTATCTTCAGATCAGCTGTGCCACATTAGATGTTACTGCTTCCTCAGGCTTCAGCCTCTTGTCCTCTGAAGAAAATGGAAAGTTCAAACCAAAATCCTGTGTGGCACAGAAACCCCCAATGAAAAATAAACCAGCCAGCCAAAGCCACGCCTCTAGATAATCAACAAAATGAAGGCATATAAAAATGAGCGTGTGAACATTACGAGCTTTTTACTTAATTACAAAAAGGATTCCTTTAAAAGAACAATTTCTGGTTCCTTATGTCAGTGATTCCTATTTCCTTATTCCTCAGAGCATGGACTTGTGTCCTATTTGCAGTCCTTACTCAGTGAAGATATAGAAAACCAAAGATCAAACAATCTTCAAAAACAGAGTGAAAAAAAGACAGCTTGGGAAAATTTAGCACCAGACAAATTAATTTACCTATTTGAGAAAACATTTAGAAAAATTATTACAATCAATTTATAAGCATTTACAGCACTGTGAACCAAAAAGCAAAGAGTTATTAAGACAAAATGCTAATGCAGTTTACTTTCCTTCATTAACAACTGGCCTGGTAGACAGGGGAAGAATTTAGCTTACCCAGTTCTGCAAGCCCCTGGTGAGCACATCAAGGGAGGCCAGATACACACCCCCACAAGCATCCCCTAAAATGCAAATTGCTAACAAGTGTTGACATTGCTGAGATTCCTGATACGCACAAACCAAAAGCAGTTCATATGATAAGATGAACAAAAGTACTGGTGAATGGTAATGAACTCTCTTCCTTTCTCTTCTTTCAAACCATTTCAAATTCTGCAGTGCTGTTGAAGTCTTAAGTACCAAGGACAGTTTATGTGCAGAAAGAATGGAGATGAAGCATACAGTAGCAAAGTAGGAGATTGGCTCTTTTGTAGCCAAACAAATTTTTAGCCATTCTGTGCTAACTGCCTCTCACCAGCGAAATATAGCTGATTTACTACTCTTCCTAAAACTCACTGACTTCTAAAATAAAATTCGTAGGAGGCAAAGGACTATTACACATACATCATAAAATGTTCTGGGCACTAAACATGTAGTCATCAAGTCTGAAGACAGATATTTTATTTCTGCAGCAGCAAGAGTCTTAAGTGCCATCAGATAGTGGAGAGAGTACATATAGATACTGGTATCAGTACTGATATCATTATATTAATGCACACACGCATATACATATATGCTTTGTATGATATTGTAGTGTCTTGTCACTACCTCCAGGAATGAAGGCCTTGTTCAGTGAAAAACTCAGCAAATAAAGTGAGCTTGACCTACAACAAAATGCTCTAAGCATTTGTAGTCAGGCAGGATAGAAAGGACAGTCAACATAAAAATAAGAGGAAGATGGTCAGAATTGCAAAATAAGCAAAGTATGTTTTAAGAGAAAGCAGAAAAGCAGAAAGATCAGCTTGCCCTTATATGATACAAGTTACATTTGCAAGTGAACATGCTTTCTACTAACAGAAATAAGGATATGCAGTGTTTTAAACAAAACTGGAGGATAATCAGTTATTTAAGACAGAAATAAAATGAGTGCATGAAGCACTTTGCAGAACTTCATATGAACTACTGTAGCACTTTTGGCTTACTGAATACTTTGAAACAGAAATTGAACATTTCAGCAGAACCTCAAGAGTCCCTGGAACTGGCTTTTGTTTCTCAACCATAGATTATTTACTCTAATGACCCCTTCTTCCTTTCTGCACTCTATTCTTTTATTATTATTCATGATTTTTCAGCAGACAAGAAATTCCTCTGGAAATTCACTTGGACTAATTGTTTCATTTACTTTAATAGAACACAGTAATATGTCAAAGCACATTATTCTTTTGAGGCCACTTCCAAATCTTAAATGTTAAATCTGTTGCTAGTCCTTATGATTTTTGGAACTGAAAATTGAAGATTTAACTTTCAAAAATATTTTATGTCAAATATCAGCACACACTGTAGGTATTATGGAGAGATGGCGAAGAGCGAAACAAAGTTCTTGCATTTATGCCACTATGTATTACACCTTAACATTACTAATTTTCCCAGATTGCTTTGTACTTTACCTTTTGCTGTACAAGGACTACTATCCATTTAAACTGTTCTCCTACCTCATGTCCCAGCTAACAGGTTAAAATTCTCCCAAAAGGAGAAAGTAATGCGCCATTTTATTACAAATTTCTGGGGCATTACTTCCTTATTACGGTGTCAGCACTCAATAATAACGTTAACAGCCATTTGAATTCAATAGCTTGCATGTTTCTCCATACCCTACAGTTGTTAAGGGAATGCAAACAAAATCACCATGTCATACTTTCCTTAACCTGAATCTCTTCTCTCATTGAACACGATCCTAATTCTTTGATGTATTATATGGTTTTGCACAAGACTGAAAAGAGCTAGTGTGGCGCTGGAGCAGATTACCCCTGGGACAAATAGAATAAATAAAGGAAAAATATAATTAATTTTCACACTTTATAACTACCTGATACACACTGATACCACACACAGCGGACGCTTAATGGCTCTTACTTATTCTAGTTCTTTAAGGACAAACCAATTAATGTTATTCTGGGAGGTGTGAGCTGCACACTGTATCCACTCTAATGAAAAGAAACTGTTCCCATTGTTTTGATGTACCTTCCTAGCATTCTCTCTCACACCTTCAGATGATGCGTGCAGTTGTTAAATCAATATTTAGTTCACTGATGTGTGACATCAAATTGACAAAGACTGACTTAGTGTCCTGGGCATTCTCCTAAATGTTGTGCCTATTTAAAGTATTGCTGTCTGGAGGAGTGACAAGCTTAGGGGGAAGACTTATTGAATTACTGCTATTACTGTGTAATAAAACCTGTGTTCAAATAATGCAGCCTGCATAGAGCATATTTAAACCAATTTCGTTTTAGTTGGAGCAATTTAGCATGTCTGCTGTTTCAATTGAAATGGTCTTTCATGTTTTCTAGGAGATTTTCTTCAAGGACATGATCAAATAAGTTTGCATACTTTTCCACAGCTAAACCTGAAGAGAAAGCAGTTAATAATTTGGAGATGCAGCTGGTAATATTCACACGTATGTAAGTGGCTGTGTACTCTGAAAGTCAACTGCAAAATTATCATACACACCTTTACTTTTTGCCCTGCTTAGTATTAGCATACTATAACACTTCTTTGTCATTTGTCAATCTAGTACTTGAGAATAAAAGAAGGCACTTAAATTCAAAATTACACTGAGAATTTTCTAAGGTCACTCTAAAAATAGACTTGTTCCTTTCATATGTATTTATATAAAACAAACAATTTACATGCATTTTCTATCATGTACTTTCAGAGCAACCTACAGATCATATCACATCATCTCTCCAGCAGCAGCCCCGCACTTCCCTTGATTCTGGGCCTTCCAGGTTCAGGCCTGCCAGATTTATTCATTGGACAGAAGAGGAAAGATTATTCAGTACATAAATCATACTCTTCCCCCACAGTATGTGCCTTAAAGTCCACCTACTGCAAAACCAGCTCTGTACAGTCAGATTCTATAATGCCATGCTTTCAAAACAGTTTTCACTTAAGAGTTCATGGCTGAAGTCCAGGATGGCAGTTCTAGACACCATTTACAACAATCTGATAGGCACTGCATTCACCATGGCAAACATCTCATCCAGGGGAATGGAAGCTATTTTTTCTGACAAACCATCATCTTTTGGAATCTTAATCACATCTTCTTTCCTGACTTCTACTACTCTCTATTCTCAAAGGCAAGAAATAGTGAACTTTACATATTCTTTCACTTCTCTGGCTTCATAATTTCTACCAGCTTGCTATTATCAGGTTTTCTCGCCCCTGAGATCAACAACCTTTTTCTGACAGAGTGAAAGTAAGAAAGAGCCTAAGGCTTTCTGGGTAAGACATGTTTGTCCCATCTCAAAACTCTGCTGAGTACACAGCTTTCCCTTCAATTCTTTATATTAATTGCAGGGGTTCAAACTAGTAATTTTAGATACTCTGTCACTCTAAAGGGAACAACTTCTGTGCAAATTTTTCTCAAAGTCAATAGGTTCTGTTTCTTCTCTAACTACAGAATCTATTCCTGCCTCTCTAATTTCTGCCTTTGTAGGTAAGTAACTGGTTTCCTTCCTGAATGAACTAAGGTTCATTATCATTTTTGCCTTCAATCTTAGTTTTTATCTTTCGTGTAGCCTGTCTCTTCACGTTGGAATCTTCTGATTTATTTTCACACTGCAGCTTTCTTCCTGGAATATTTCACAGAATTGCAGGAGTTGGAAGGGACTTCAAGAGATTCAACTCTCCTGCTAAAGTAGGTTTCCAACATTAGGTCACACCAGGAGTATTTGCAATTCTTTGACCATTTCCCCTCTCTACTCCAGTTATTCTGTTCCTGAAATGGGACAAATACATCATGATCAGAAGATACCCCCTGTAGGTAAAAGAGTAACCTTCTCCTTGGTGACACTACCTGCCTCATTTAGTTCTGCATTGTGTCTCATTACTAACTACTCATGAAAACTGTAAACATCATTCCCCCCATAAAATCATAGAACATTTACTCAAGTAAGCTCAACCAAGCAAACAAATTGATGCCTACAAGGGGAACAATATAAAAGCTATCAGCAGGGCACAGATTCATCTTATGCGGATGTACAGTTTGCATGCTAAGGGTCTCAGCAGCACTCAAGTTTCCAAAAAAGTTTTTTTTTTTGCTTGATCAATTTTCTTCATTACTTACAGGTCCCTGCAGAATTCAGAACTGCTACTACAAACACACACATTACAGAAGGAAGTCTGACATGCATGGCTTTTTAATAAGTTTTCATTAGCTGCTCTTACTGATATTTTTTCTTTTCTCTCACACTCTGTTTTAATGTCTCAGCCTTCATTCAATACTGTAAAAAAAGAAGTGGAATATTACTACAGAATATCTTCATGGCAGAATATAAAAATAATCACACAATGTCCTTGAAGCATGAAAGCTCTCTAGGCAGTTTCTGTTCCTGTTTGCATATGTAGTCTATGCATCTAGTTTGGAAAAGTTACCTTCTTTTCCCATATCAGATTAAAACCCCAAAAATCAGTCTCAAAGCTTTTCTACTTTCAAAATAGAAAATAGTCCACACTATTTTTTTGTTTAAATCTAACATACAA
This sequence comes from Centrocercus urophasianus, assembly GCF_019232065.1. Classification (NCBI taxonomy): domain Eukaryota; kingdom Metazoa; phylum Chordata; class Aves; order Galliformes; family Phasianidae; genus Centrocercus; species Centrocercus urophasianus. Next base: position 35,650,537 of record NW_024884475.1, on the reverse strand, counting down.
AAGTAAGTATTTGTGCAAAGAATTTGGTGACATCGCTCAAGACCTGCACTTGTAAAACTGAACATCATAAATTGGTGTTCAGAACTCATTCTATTTCAGAGGATGCAAGCCAAAATAAAGCATTCTTGTTATCACTGAGGAGTCTGTGTTGATCTAAATTTTAATTATTTGAGGCATATGATGTAGTTCTCTATCCTACCACAGATATCAATAGAGTGAATGCCTGATTGTTGTCAATTCAGTTCCATCAGGACACTGTGGCCAGTTTATTCTGCAACAAGATGCAGCTTTGAGTTATATAAAATAAGCATATTTTTGGTGTAACTACTTTTAACAAAGTGTAATCTGTACCCAAGACTAATCTGTTTGCCACAATCCAAACATTCGCAGACAAATATATAAGTATATATATGAATATATAGAGAAACTAATTTCTCCAGCTCACGTGTCAGTATTAGCGGTAACAAAAACCAAGTGATATATCTAATGTCCCTGTTAATCTTTTTCTGAAGAAAAAGGGCTGAAAGAAATTTTAGTACATTTTTTCTAGACAGTTTCTTCTCGGGTGCGGGACATAACTTGTGTCACAGAATGTATTGTGGTAGAAAAGGAAGAAAGAAAATGAAGCTTCAGACAGTGAAGCTTTACATTCTGTGATCAATTCAGTAGAGCAAATACATGTCTACTGCCTCCAGTGCATTTCTGTCAATAATCACTCTTACTAAACTCCACTTTTCCTTAGCTCATGACTTAGACCACGTGGGATTGGCTTTGTCCCAGCTATCCTCTGCCCCTGAGAGTTATGATGGATGAGGGATTCAGATTCGTGACCCCTTTACTTGCATTTGAAATTGGCTGCAATATACTGGGCCTTCTTTTTTTTTTTCCATCCCCATAAACACCAGCAAGCACCAAGAAATCTGATCTACATTAGCTCAGATCTGATACCCACCACTGATGCAGCATTCACAGCGCTGCCAGAAGAGGGTTGTACTGAAGTGTTCTGGACAGCTTTACTCATTGAAAATGTCAGCATCAGCACGTCTCAAAAAGATCCCCAAATCTGACTGTTGACACAGTAAGTCTGAAGACGCATTCAGCTACAGCACAGTATGAAGCAAAGCTGTGAAGAACAAGGAGAAAGGTTGGGAAGGAAAAGAAGCTACAAAGTTGGGAGCTGCTGTTCATTATTATGAAAATTGCCTAATGCTTTTTCCAGAGCCTAGTAGTCCTAAATAATGCAGGATACTTAGCCATGTATCTATAATGGTGAGGGAACATCCATCATCCACCAACACCGCCCATCCTGCTACAGCCTATGAAGAAAAATTCATAAAACATTCCACCAAGTATGGAATTCTTGAGGAGCGTGTTCACTGGACATGCTCCTCAACAGTCCCATCATTTGTAGTGCATTCTATGAACCTCAACACTACTACTTTATATTCTTCTTGACTCACTGTTCTGTATAAAGCATCCATAAGTCAAAGGAGGAGGCAGCTGAAATTCAAACTGAATGACCTGAAAGTTCAGAAGTGCATTTCTTAGAGCAGAGAAGCATGCCAAAAGCTGCATGAAACTGCCCAACTATAAAGCAAATGGGAAAGGCCTGAAAATTTTCTAGAAGCCCTCATGAAGTTATATGACATTCCTTCACTCATGTAAGAGGAAGTAGCATTTTTGTTATTTTAAGTTTTATTTTGCACCTTCATAAAATGAACAACCTTAAGGTTTTATACACTCTGATAAGACATTTACATTCCTACAGTTAGGTCAATTTCTTAATAAAATTAAATCGCTATTGTGAGTGTTTTGAATGATCACTGATTGCTTCAAGCTTTAGTTGTAATATCAGAAAATAAACAAGAATGAAGTAAAAGTAGTAAGAACTATATATTTATGCAATTTTCATTGACATTTAACCCATCTTTCCTGAACTGTCATTTGACAAATATATAATGATTTGGCCAGCCATAACCACAGAGACAAATAAAACAAGTCAAGTGTAAGATGACTTTTCTTAATTGATCTTTGTCTACAATTAATTATTCATTGTTTGAATGAATATTATTTACAAACAACAAACAGTTTCTAATAATCTAATATGATTACATTACATTTTTCTAACTGAAAAATTATGTTATGAGCTTGTTTTGTCATCTATCCCAATTCAGTGGGCACTGCAAAAAACACACACACGTGTATATATATATATACATATAGATATATGAAAATTTGCCTTGGTAAAAAAAAGAGAGGACTCAATTTCAGAGACACAGTATTCTGATTAAATCAATCAACCAAAGAATAAAAGATGAACTCAGTTTTATCTTGTGAACACATTTTAGCTAAAACAAAGCACTGTCATTTTCATAGCTGATAAGCATAACCTTTATAAAAGATAAAAGCAATAAAAACCTTCAGCAAAATGAATGTTACTCTGTTTTCAAATTATGCAAACAAATCACAAAATTTCTGGGATTGGAGCTGAATTCAATATTCATCATTTACATTCTTGACTCAATCTCCTCCTCCTTTTTTTTTCCTCCAATCCTGCTTCCTCTAATTTACATTCCTATCTTCCATATCTTTTCCTAAAACTATGAAGTAATATTCCTTACAGTGCAAGTAACATAAAAATGACAACAGAGAGTAAGGTCTAAAAGAACTGCTCTTTCTCTTATTGCATTTATTCTCTCATTGTAATTATGATGCAAATTTAAGCATGGAAATTAGCTCTCCACATTTACAAATGTATTTTTAAATAAGATTTCAAATTGCTGTGTATATGACCTCGAGAGTCACTGACCCTCAGAAGCTATTTTATGAAGCAGTCAGATTTTTTCAGATCTTTTTTCTCCCCAAAATAAAATAAAAAACTCAAAATTAAATGTGATGCATTTTTAGATCAAAAATAACATAATATAAAGTCAGTAAAAGACTGAAAAGATTAGTACCTAAATATTAGAGAGCCATTTCCTTTTCCCTGACTTACTTTGTTGTTATTATTGTTTTTAGGAAACTTTACCCAGTGTAAAACAAAATCCAGTATGGACTGGAATGAGAAGTTCCCTACTACATTACAACTAAGAAGCCTATCCAACTAATGAGGCTTCTGTGAAATACATCTAGGGTTTATCAGCAGGTTATCATGGAGGCCAGTGACACTGATGGAATGTGAGCACAGGTTCCACCACCCCGACCACAGCGCCTTTCCAGACCTCATCCCAAGTGGAAACAAAAACCAGTTTTGGCTATCAGAAACCTGATTAATTGGGAATGACATTCTGGACCTAGTGTTGGTGACCCAATGATTGGGAATTGCCCTGGAGCTTTAAAGTCTCATGTCCTTCCCAAGGCTGCAGTTACACATATAACAAAACTGCCTAGTTAAATTACATTAGCCATCTACTGTTTACAAATTTCAGGATCACACGTGGTCTGCCACTGTTTGGCACTGATAAACACAATCAGCCCTGGCATTTGAAGCTGCTGACAGATTGCCAACCACTGGTACAGAGGGTGGCAGCACAGAGTGCTAAGTACTGATGACATTAATGACGAGATAACCTGTCTCTCTTCAGCTAATAAACAGATGGAATGTGTTTCTTATCAATTTCTTTTTCAGATAACAAATTGATCAGCTTTAATGGTAGAGAGCAATAAAACCAAATTACATGTTCTTTGGAGAAATTTGTTTTCTGCTAATTGCTCTAAACAATCAATAAAAGAATTACAGCTGGTGTTATCCCACTGGGAACAGAAGCAGAGAAGTCAAAGTCAATTAGCTTCCAACAGTATGATGCACTCACATGGAAAGAGCCATTATAACAGACTAAAAAGTCGAACTACAAACCATGCAGTTCCATGAACAACAACAAAAAAAAGACTTAGATATAAAATCTAGTCAGAGGGCTTTTAAACGTATTTTTCTTCATATACCACTGTAGTTTTCTTTTTGTTTAGGTATTAAAAAAAAAAAAAAAAAAAAAAGGATTAAAAAAAAAAGGATAAAAAGGATAAAAAAAGAAAAAAGGATAAAAAAGGATAAAAATGACTTTCTTAAATCTTAGAAGGCCTGATGACTTAGGAGAGCACTAAGGCCCTAAATCTTTGGACATCACAGGTGAGGGATCTCTCAATCTGCAGAATCAAAACTAGCAAGGTCGGTTCTCTGTCAATGTTCAATTAAGACAAATATGATACATAAAAATATGATACATATAGAAAAGCTGAAGATTCCACAGTGGCCAGTGAAATGCTACAGAACAGGGAAAATAGTTGCCACAGGTGGCTTCCTGGCTTTTCTTATATTATAAACATTCTCACTTGTGTATGCTGTGGAAGGTGGGAACAAAACAGGGCAATTGTTCAATGCTTACACCTTACCAACACTTAATGAACAGTTTCGTTTCAAGTGATAGGACATCACCACTAGGATTGGAAGTCCCTACCTTGTGAGAGCACCAGACACTAGCAGCATTCTGAATCTCAACTGTAAAAGGCGGGACCTTGAGCTCTTGTTGAGAGCCTGAAAGCCATGAGGCGCAGAGAGACCCCTGTACTCTGCAGTGACCTGCTCCCAGACCTGCTGTGCCTCTCATTGCAACCCTCAGCCTATCCAGGCAGAGACAGCTCCTCACACACAGTGACATCCTGCTTCAAAACTGAGAAGAAATTATTTCAGACATATACTTCATATAACCATTTCCCCCCATCATGAGACTGTAATACATCGGAAAGCAAAACAAAAATATATTAACTGATCATTCAATATTTTAACTAAAAGCAATTGGAAAAAAGTAGCAGCCATGCAGCAACAACGAAGGAGTAACCATCAGAAAAAAATCTTAAGCACATAAGAAACAGTAATTCTCTACTATAACAACTTCTTGTCTTATCTGATTATGCTCAAATGGATGGAGTATTCTTAACATTAATTTATTAATGTTAATATTAATAAAACCTAACTGGTTTTAGGTTAACTTTTAAACATTACTGATAGATTGTTTGTTCTAATACATTCAAGTAAGAAAATGACAATTCAGTACACTTTGTGTGGAACACAACTCCCTTTGTATGTTGCAAGATTAAAGTCCAGATTATTTCATATTAACTCCCTGTACCTCAGAGTTCCTCATCAGTAGAAAGTTTATTAGTGTGTTTTTTCCCTTGAGGACTAATCATAGAGCTTTACACAAACCCTTTCATGACTTAACCTCTCTTAAACTGAACTCCTGACTCTTGTAGTAATGAGTAACCAAACAGCCAGAGTGCTCTTGCATAAGCTACCTGACTTGACAGTACTTATTTCTCTGAGATCATTCCATGAGGACATTTTTCTGCACAAGTTTATTTTTCTACAGTAATGTTTCTAATTTTAAACTGGGTAAAAATTGCTGGCCACCCAAGTTCTTAACACATTCATCAATGTTTTCAGCAGTGATGTAATGTTGTATTTGAAAACACATTATCTTCCCATTTTTTACTTTAAGCTCTTGCACACAAAGGAGTGAATTGACTTTTTTATGTACATACAATTGCAAAGGCATCCAAAACTTTTGTTAAAGGCCACCTACTTTTTCCATGAGTTACCAGAAACAACACAGACAGCCTTTCAAAAGTGAATGACAATGAGTAGTTGTGCTAGGCTGGGAAAGGTTTACATACATTCTCACAACTCACTTTATTCAGAGCTCCTAAACAACAGCTTGCAAGCCCTACAGCCACTAATTTAGCACCACATTGTGACTCCTTCTGTTTTCTTCCATTTGCCTAAAGCAAAATCAAGTTCTAGTGACCTTTTTTTTTTGTCCAATATATATGAAATTGGTTCGTGTGATCTGGACACTATTTTGTGCAAAGTATTAAATACCTTGTACAAAGCAGATGGCACACAATGCTGTCCATGAAATTCCTATGCCTGTGCTTAAGATGGGATGGCTGTGCATTGGTGAATAAATGAAGTCTTCAACCAAACTTTGTTGAAAAGGAAATCAAACATTTTTAGTTTGTTTCAAAACATTCCTAATTCAGAGACCATTCTTCTGCTAAGCAGGCAAATAGAAGTTTTAAGGAATGAAATGTATTTAAACATTTTCAGTTTTCCTCCTTAACCAGGCTTCTTGTAAAATGCACGTAACATCCCTCTGTTGCTGTATGTGCAGCAACAATTAATTGACACTTGTAACATGTTTTGTGTATATTCCTTTGAGAAACAGCATGTGGAGGTTAGAAAATATACTTGATGCAGAAGGATGCAGAAGGATACAGAAGGATACAGACTGTCTGCAAAGCCAGCTATGAAATTTAGAAATTTGCTGTGCATTTCTAGCTTACTTTTCAAGCAGAGATGTTTTCTTCCTGTGGTAATGCAAGACAGATTTCTGCAGAACACCAGATTAGCACTAGCATTTTTCTTTACAACATATTCCTCTACAGAATAAATACCAAAAAATACCAAATTCTGCTCTCCTTCTCATTTTGGCAACTGCTGCTTAAGTAGCAGTTGCACAGTGCAATTCTAAATCACAAATTTTGCTTATCATCTATAGACTGTTGAGGTTATTTTTTTGTTTTCCTTAACACTATAAGCCTCATACTTTATCATCCATAGATGCAAAAGAGTGGGTATCTAACAAAAACTAACTCAGCTTCTATCCTGTAACTGTTGTTTTCCTTCTATACACACAAAGCAATCCTGAAGTATTTATACAGATGAAAGGAGATCTTTTTTTCATACTCTTTGCTCATCTGGGTCACCTGAAACGCAAAGAGCAAAATTAAATTCTGATGAATAGTAAAATAGTTCATTCCTCTTTCTGCACTCTGCTACACTTAACCATGCACACAATGTGGTAATTGCTTTTGCTTGACTTGTTCAAACAGTCATGTTCATGATGTGACAGCTAGGGCACTAATATATTTATGCCCTTTGTAATCGGGCAGCATTGCTTGTAATTAGGTGCAAAGTTAATTAACTGCAATACATCTAATAACTGCCTGCCGGTGATTGTAAAGTTTGATTTAGCACATGAACTGTCAAGGTGTCAGAATGGTGTGCTAAAAAATAAGTTGCTAACAGAAAAACAATCCTGCCACAAGTGAAAGAAAAGCTCTGTGACTGCGACTCAGTTGAGAAATAGGAAAGATACTCAAATGCCTCATCTTTCTGACACCGGGAAATGATCTCACCAGCACGACAAGTAGTTGTATCTTACTTTGCTAAAATTCAAATTGAAATATAATTTTATCTACCAGCCAACATCGTCTGCTATAGACTAATGCTATAGATCTACATCCTTAAAGCTTATAAACGCCAGTAAGATAACAGAATTACTTAAATATATACATAAGGAGAAGATTGAGAGAGTTGGCATTTCATGTTTAGGGTCCTGGTTTTGATCCTAGTTTCTTTTAATGCACAAAAACAAACTGTTCTTTTATTGAGTGTAAGAGAACAGTGTGCAAATACTTATAAATAGTAACAGCTTAAAAACTCTGCTTTAGCTGTTTGGGTTCTAGTTAATTTCATTATTTCAAATCTTCACCCAAGAAAAAAAAACAACACATGCCCTTCATGATCTTAGTCACTACAGGACATTCTTTCCCCAAATGACAATTTCCAATTACTTGTTCTTGGTTTCAACTATGTACTTTTACTTTTATTTCTTCCTTGAGGTTTCTGGAAAACCAGCTCCTTTCCTGTTAATTGATGATCACTTCTCCATGGGTACGGTATGTTTTCCAGAAACAATCCTCTTTCTTAAATTCAATTTTGATTATTTCAGATGTTTCTTTCACCTCCATCTCTTTATGGTGACAACTGTAAAATGGTCTTCTCTTCGTACAAGGCAGTCAAGGCAAGTCTGAGTCAAAGCATAGCCAGTCAGTGGCAAAAAAATAAAGAGCAAACAGATGGCACGAATATACACAGAAGAATTTAGGACTAGCTGCACATCAGACTGTAAATTATACTGAGCACACATGAGTTATGCAGAAACACAAAATATATGCACAATTCAATAATACTTTGGTTCCTAACACTCCCTGATGCATGAAATTCAGAAAAATTATACTTGTAAGATACCAAGAGAAAAGTACAGACAGTGCTTTGAAGGTTTTTCAAGCCAGCAGGTCCAAACGAAATGGATGAAAGTTGTACACAAATAGGACAGCCCACAAACTTTGAGAAATAACACTAGTTCACAAGAGTATTACTGCTTCCAAAGCAATCACCAGCAAAGCTTTCTTTCTAAAATGCTTCACAAAAATCAATGTCAGATAAGCCAGTCTTTGTGGTTGGTTATTATGAACTGATATTTGATCAGGGAAATTATGCTCTAGATTGACATGAAATTAATAATGCTTGTTGTGTGGTGCCCAATGACAAAGGTAAATGCTAACGGCTCTGAAATCCTAATGACTGCCAAAGTACTCTTCTGAGCTTTGATTAGTGCTTGTGTTGTGCAATTATGCTTTTCTGTAATTACCGTGAATTACCATCATGATATTATTATTCTCATATTTTTTACTCCTCTGAAATTGTCAAAATTTCCTGCAGCTAAAAATGAATTTGATTTGCATTACCACAAGCTTTGACTGTTTAATGAAAAATAATTCCATGCAGACTCTCAAATTAAATTGTCCATTTAAAATTTTCCTGTTATCTAAATTTTGTTAAAGTGCTCCTTCTTTCATTTATCATTTGCCTTTATTATCACACTCACTGCCCTTGCTTTATGCTAGATTCTGGATGGGAAGGAAACAATGAAAGACATTTTTATCTATATCACTGCTTCTGGCTGGAAGCCCTTTCTCTACATGTTCTTTCTCTTCCTTAAAATTCCCTATTTGGAAAACTTTAAAATGCCAGCAGTTTCCATCAAAACGTGCTATCTGTGCTAATAAGATGATTTTCTTTGGGTGTTCTTTGGGTTCTAGTAGGTTTTGCAGAAATCTACCACTGACTTGCCCTACGCCCGTGAAATGACCAAAGTCCACAAGATGACTTTGTCTATGCTTGATGGTTACTGAGTACTCAAGAAATAGATGTAAAAGGGCAGTGCATGCATCCCAGGAGCTTCCATTTCTTTTCTAGGGTCACTACTGAAGTGTTTTTGGAAAAACATGGATATTTTTGTGGCTTTCAGTGCTGTAGTGGCTTAAAACCTCACAAGATAGTCTTAAATGAAGACCATTTATCAAAATGAGTCTTCATTTCAACTTGCACAATTTGAGAAAAATCTCAGGAGTGATTTTCAAGATGCCTGCGCTCCTTAAAAGGAGTATTGATCATTTTCATTATTCAGACAGCTTCTTAACAGCCTTGGAAAGAACAAACAAGCAAAACCAAGAGACTGTCTGACCTTCAGAAACTGAAAAATAAACAGCTATTTTTTGTGTATTTTACAATAGGCTTTGTTCATGTGCGGGTAAAAAACAGACTTCAAGTCTTGATTTTTGTTGACTAATTTTTTTCCCATCTGTAAATACTTTTTTTTTCTACTTTCTTGGTAATTTTACAGAACATCACCTGATGTTCTGTTTTATGGTTTTGAGGGCTTCTCAAAGCCCCATTGCAGCTAGCAAAACATGATTGCAACTATGTCATGAGAGAATACTCAAACCGTGTACTCAGCATGGCTGTAATGAAAACGTAGCTTAAGCTATGCTCAAGACTAATCTTTAGAAAATATTTCAAGAGCAAAAGTGAAAGAACAACTCAGTTCAGTAGATTTCTGGGTACTGAAAATATTTCAAAGCTCGTATGCTATGAGAACCAGCAAAATCCATTCAAAATCCAAGCTGCAATAATCAGAGAAAATCTGGGTTGTCTTTTTTTGAGGAGTTAAATAATTTTAAGAAAACATCAAAAAGACATGACCTTCAAATTGAAAGTATTCAAGGAACCCACAACCTAAAGAAGATGCCATCTGAAATATTTCTTCCTACATACCTTGTTTCCTTGTGAAGCATGTATATGTTTAAACCAATAATTAATAGGAGACAGAGACAAAATCTATCCTTCAAAATTATTGACATTCAGATTTTTTTTTCTTGGCTTACAGAGGAAGCTTACATTTCTATTGCAACAAAAATGGAAAAATCCTGTGACCACTCACAGTTTTGACAGCCTTAATGTCTGTTTTTTATGTTCCTCTATCTAACTGAAGTCCATCATATTTTTGCAGCCTGTATCATAAAAGCCTTCCCTATAGTATTTTTACTAAAATAGTAACTCAGTAGTTTTTGAAACAGTTTTATTTCTCATCCCTAAAACCATTTTGTGAAGTATTTACTAATGCTAGACTAGAGCAAGATGGTCTAGATAACTCTAATTTTGTATTATCTATTTAGCTACATATGCACAAGATATTATTTTGAACCTTTCTCTCTCTTTTTTCTTTCCAGACTTTTTCAACTAGTTCTATTTCCACTTCATATATGCATCAGATTTTTCTTTCACATACACTCCAATTTCATATATAAGAAGTTAATATAACACGTGTGGTCACAATTTCACACCTGTAGTATTCAAATAGGTTCAAAGTAAGTCAGAATAAGGTTGACCATGCCCACACTTGAGGAGATGAAAGCCCAGATAAGATGAATGAAAACAACTCTTTTTTAAAATCCTATTAGTATATATATCTCTCAAATATTTTGCTTTTCATTTTCACCACAGATAATAACAAATGCAGGTAATTCATCTAGAAGTTCATTGTGATGTGGGGAAATTTGAGCCCCCACTGAACATCTGTAGACTGTATTTTTTGAAACAGTGTTCCACCATCAAGATTTTACAATGATTGCTAAACAATGCTGGGTTTTTAAGCAGCAATGCACACTCATAAAACCACAACTTCTCATCTGTTTGTCAGAGCTGTGACTGTTCTCATTGCTTCCCGGATGAATCATCATTCCACTGCAATGAGTGTATGTTCTGATGAAATGAGCACGTGTTACACGGCCATCTTTGACACTGTTCTAAGTATTGGTTCTGCATCTACTCAACCCAATCAGAGCTGCCATCAAACAAAAATGGCAGCAACACTGATAGTAAGATTAGCACCTTGTACACTTTCATTTCAAGCTGCTTCATACCAGTTCTACTTGAAATCACACTGTGTAAGAAGGGTTCTCATTTTTCAGATACCAAAACATTACATAAACAAGTGGGAATAAACAAGCAGTAAAAAACAAGCTGGAACATCACGCTTTGACCTTGTCAGTGAGTGAACTTCCTATGACTGGAACCAGTACAAATGCAAATTATAAGAGAAGGTCCCGCATTTCATGGAAATTTCTGCTCTGCCACCCAAAAAGTCATTGCCCAGTCTTAGCCCTCATACAGGAGGTCAGGACAGCTCTTGCTTGTTTCAGCATTTTTCTTTCATATTAGAGATCAGCTAATCTTACACACATGTGCCTCTGGTGAGATGGCAACTGTCTCTGGCTAAGGAATTAACACTCCTTTTAAAGTTATGCTCTTTCTTTTGAGCTTTCAGCAAACAAATCAAATCCAGCATTTAGCAACTGCATGTTTCAAATCACCCAAAGCCCTTTCAGATCTTGAAGCTGTACACACTGTCTGCTAGAATAACCTCAGGCACTTTGTTACAATTGAATTGTAACCAGTGACACCCTTTTTCCCATCCCATTGCACTAGGTTACCTCCACTGTCTATGGAGAGGACTCCACATGCTTTCATGCAAGCAGTAATGTGCTGAGCAAGAGAAGGAACATATTGTTAAATATTTCTTTTATCTTCAGTCACAACAGACACAAGTTTAACCAGTCCTCAAATATTTTCCATCAGAGTACTGCATCTACAAAAGTTTCAGGCCTTGGAAACTAAACGGGATTTAGGTGATTGTTGCTCCTCAATCTCTTTTATCTAGCCCAACCAATTTAATCCACAAAACTTTGATGAAAATGCACAGCCACATGCCACAGTGCAACATGAAACATACATAATCATCTATGTTGCTTGATTTCCTCCTGCCAGGCCTCATGCTCTTTCTCTGAGATACCATAGCTTTTGCCTGCTGACCTTTCACTAGAGTTGAAATTTTGTTTGAAGGTGCTAGAAATATTTCAGTTCTTGAGTGGCTCCATCTGACTGGAGATTGCAGTCAGTGAGCTGGGTAGTCCCTTCTAGTTCAGTGCTTTTTTGAGGCTCTTAGGAAGTGACTATGCAACACCAGCACTGGACTCTACATACTTGAACAGCCATACTATTTCCTTATTGCAACTTCCATTGTCGTGTGGAGGGATTTATCTTCTCTTTAAATTCAAGACTTTAATGTTGGAAAGTAATATATGCTTTACTTATAAGCAAAAGGTCACATATCCTTCCTTCCCTGTGAATGTTCTGTGGAAAAAAAAAAAAAAAAAAAAAAAAAAAAAAGCAGTCTGAAAGCAAAAAAGTCATGTGGAGTGTTGTATACAAATCCCTTCAGACAGACAAATATTCTGAAATGTTAATACCCACCAACATACGGATGTTCTGTTTATGAATTCTTGTAAATCTTTCAGGTTACGCCTAGAGCAGCAACTCCAAGCTGCCTTGTAGCCATCACAAGGGCATTTAAGAAAGGGAGTTCTAGTCCAGGAACTGCCACTCAGCATGGATTAGCCACTTTCCTCTTGGTGTTAACTATTTCTCTTTGCAAAGCACAGAGTTAATCAACAACAGGAAATTATATGTAAAAAAGTAATTCCTATTACCGAATATTTCACTCTTCATACTCCCCTAAACTACACGAAGAGTTAAAAATGCACTGCTGTAACAGTCAAGAACAGTGTTTTATTGGCCAAAGTACCTACCACTGGCTAAGTAATTTAAAGTGTGGCTAAATTTTAAAATGTATTATTTTTTTCTAGGCAGCTATATATATGTCTGGATGAATGCATGACTTGTCTTATTTAGGTGTCAGAATAGAAAGATACTGAATAGATTTGGTAGTTGAGTGCCTCACTCTGAGTTCTTACTTGGACACTCAGGGACAATACACAGTAATAAATACAGCTTTAATTTATTTGCCCAAAAAGCTATGAAATCAGAAGAAAGCACCTGACAAATTTGAATAGGCCTTTTAGTGGGAGTCGGATATAAGCAACATATAATTGTGGCTGAATCTGGATGGTTAGGATGTGATGAGATCTAGACAACCCAAGTTGTGTTGAAGATGGTTGACCTAGTTCACTACTGACAGAATAATGCCTGAGCAAGTAATTTCATTAATCAATTCCCAGACTGAAATTTCAATCACAATGTATACTAAACTAGGTCATTCATTTAACTGTATCTCAAAAGGGGTAACAAAAGATGATCACCTGTTCTAGATAAAAATTGGACCACAGACATTAATCCATAGATCTCTTTTGTCCAATTCTGAAGGCAGTACCAAGAACAACAATATGGCAATATTCAGGAAACTCTGGAATGACTGTTACCACAGATGTGATAGATGAGACACTGCAGAGCAAACGTCACTAGATTTGTGGGAAGTACACTGAAAGAATCCTTGGTAGCACAGCTGTGCTGCCAGCATGTGTGAAACTCAGTGAAGATGTAGCATGTCTGAAGACCCTGCTTGTCCTGCTTTAAATTAATTAAGTCCGAATATTGGAAAGCAAAAGTTTGCAGTCTTACTGATATGAACCAAGGTTATATAAACAGACAAATTGTAATCACAAGCACGGCAGAAAGCCAACATGTTGAAGTGAATGTCATCGATGCTGTCTCTCTCCATCTGTGAAGAACCTTTCAGGGCAGATGAATGTTGAAAATATTTATGCTTCCTTGCGAAATAAGTACTGATCTTCTCATGTACAAAACACGCTAGGTAGGTATTTGATCTCCCTTCAACTGGTTTTAAAGTTTAAAAAATTCTTTTGGCATTAGATAGCTATCAAATAGAATCAAATAAGTTGAAAGTTACTTTTACCAAAGCAGATGAATGACTGTCATCCGGATACAGTGACAGCAAGACAAGCTTAATGAGAACTATTTCACCTGCACTGATGCATCCACATTTGCTTTCCAGTTGGGATCTTCAGCCTAATATTGAGCAAGCCTAAAGGCTGAGCTGTATGTTGTACAAGGACAGAAGCAAACAAATATCTAAGGAAATTCTGAAATAAGACTAGATGTATAGGCAATAGCATGGATAAAGAGCAGGATCTTTGTCATAGTAGAACACATTTGTAGAAATGTTCTTAATTTGAACTGGTTAGAAATGATCCTAAAGGGTATCTGAGAGATTACTCATTTTTCCTGAAAGCAACATTTCTCACAGGGATGTATTTATTTCTTCTGGAAGAGCTGGGCTTGGCTCCAGCCTTACAAATGCTGTTTCAAGAGTTTTCAACTGGAAGCCTCTTTCTGAGGACCCCAGATGTTCCAAAAGTAAAGACAAGCCAGAAGCTAGCTGGCAGGTAAACTTAAAATATCTGCCCTGAAAACCTGATTCATTTGGTGATATCACTGGTGCGAGCAAGAGAAGGGCAACTACAAAAACCACTGACAGCAGCTGTGGAGAAAACTAGAGGTCAAGATTAGGTATAGAAATACCACGTTTAAACTTTTCCCACATGTAATGCTATGGGAGTCCTGATGAAACAAATTTTCTTAAATAAATAAATTTAAAAAAAAATAGCTGAAGAACTTTAGAAGACCAAAGTAATAGTCAGAGGGCATGACTTTGACTAACACTATTGCTTGTTTGTACTTCTCACCTTATGGCTCCAAAGCATGCTTGTTCTCAAGTCTCATTGAAACATATTTAAATACTGAAATTTTTTCTTTCCTATTCTTTTTAACCCTCATGTTTTGTTGTTGTTGTTGTTGTTGTTGTTTTTAATAAAGCACTATTCTAAATCACGGTCTCTCCAAATCTCAGGAAATAGAATAGTCCATCATTCAGCGAGTTTAACAGCTCCCACATTGCTGAGTGAAGTGTACACGTCAACTACAAAGATCTTGGCATTTTTTCTACTTTTTCCATAGTTAGGGGAGCTTCAATCTTCAACTCAATAGGCAGAGCTGCTAATCTGTCTTTCCTCTTCCAAGACAGGGAATTTTTTCTACAGGAGAATTTTTACTACAGGAGAATTTTGTATTATTTCTAACATTAGAAATATATAAATAATAAATAGATACTTAGAAATAATAAATATTATTAGTTGCCACAAGAATACCGTGAGATGTTCGAAGCCAGGAATGTCTGGGGAGCTTTAACTCCCTAAGATGCTTTCTTTCATAGTCTCATTTCTTATAATTTTTATTTCCTTCTTTTTTCAGTAGCATTGCTCTCCCATGTAACATTTGGAGAGATCAGGTAAAGAAGGTTCAGTACCAGCATCTTCCTAAATAGTGACGTACCAGCCACTTGCTCTCTACACTCAGTTTCTATCAACAGTTTAAAGCTGATGAAATCAAACGTCTACAAATTTTCCAAAAGAGTTTCCTGACAATAAAAACATTTTTTCACATCTGTATCCACGAAAGATATTTTTACACTATTTTGAAATTACATTTTAACACCATTGGCAAACACAATAAAGTCCTTCAAAGAGAGCGAGAGGTTACCTTGACTCTGGCACCATCTACTGAATAGTGAATAAAAGTGCCTGGCTAGAGGACCAAGAAAAGATATTAATCAAGAAAGCATGCCCTAATTTCTTCTAGCAGTGTGAATACTTTTATTTTCTCATCACCAAGAAGGTTTTCACTTACAGCCTTGAAAAATATTTTCTTAGCTTCTCATTACTGCTGACATTCAACAGAGTGCAATGATATAATGTAACAGGATCTTTCCAGTCTGTAAGATAACCAGTACAAATAAACAAAAAGTTGCTTGCGCTGACTTTGCAAGCAATTTTTCACCACACAGACACTGAGAGGAACAAGCAATTTCAGTGTAACTGCCAGGAATGCTCCTAGCTGTGCAAAATCCACTAAAATATTAATATGGAAAAAAAAAAAAAAACAAAAAACTTCACACACAGGATTGTAATTTAGAAAACAGTTTTCTTATTCTGCCTTTTTAAATATGTCACACTCCCTTTCTAGACAAAATACATTTGCCATGCACTTACAAAGAAAAAAAGCATAAATAATAAGGAACTGTATTCTGGAATTAACACTTAAGTTGAAAATGTTTGTAAGCAAAAACTTAACAAATACCAGATTTTCACCTGTTTTCTATGACTACTTGAAAATGGAGTTTCATAAACTCTTCCCACAGTTCAAACACAGCACCGAAACAGAAAACAGCATTTGTACTAAAAATGTTTAAGACATCAACAGTATTGAAAATGACTCCAAACGTGAAGTCTCTCATAACCAGCAATCTCCCACAAGAATTTAGGTATTCAAGAAAAGTACTGTAAAGTATCTCTTTCGTCACAAACATTGCTTTGGTTTAGAATTTCCAAAGAAGACAAGCATTTTAAAAATATAAGAGCTTATGGGAAAATAGGTAATATTTTGCCTTTGTATGTTTAGACAGAACTCAAGAATTAAAACTGCAAGCAAAATTATTATGGACAGCAAGGGGTTACTACAACTATAGAAGATGAAGACAAAGTTTAGAAAAGAAAAAAAAATGCTGCAAAATAATAAAAATTGATTACTTATATCTCTGAGGAATGAAATGACGACAAGGAATATTGGCTTAAGCCTGCTGGACATTGAGAAGAACAGCCATCATGCTTGCAGGGTCTGATGATTAATGCTTGGCTTTAGCATAATATAAGATTTATTGCATTTTGCCTGAAGTGGGTAATTGAATAATCCCTCTAAAAAGCAATAATTTTTCCATGAAGTTCATAAAGTTAATACACTCCAAATCTCCAAGTAGCAGAAGAGAAACAGCTAAGGGTCTACCTATGGAAAGTACTGGATGTAACTCACAACACATAAGCTTTTTAAAGGAAAGAGTATATACATTATTTTAAAATACTGCCTGCATACATGTATCCTGATTGACTGAAGGGACAGTAGTTCCTGACTTCTTTTTAAATCATAGTATCTCCACTGAATCCTTGAATAGCACTGTCACTTCATAAAGTCTAAAATCAAACTGAAACTCAAAAACATCCTAGCTGTATGTATGTATGTACATGATGTAAATGTACATACAATAAATGTACATGAAATAAAATCAAATAAACATGAAAGTATGTTTACTTTTTCTAGTCTTTCAAGTTGTGTTGACAGTATTTCCAATTACTGGTTCATGGGAGAACAAGTTCCACAGGCATTACTTAGACTTTTGATATCAATAGAAATAAGAAGAAAGCAAATTCATACTGATTTATGCTATGTTTGAGGTCTATAGACCATACCTTAAAAAATATTTGTAAGAGTTGACAATCATCCAGAGATGCAGCACCATACCAGCTGATATTTTCTACAAATGTTTGGAGTATATAATCTTGTTCTATGCTCTCAAGTGGAAATTACAGGAATTAAAATCCTGAAAGATCATGGAAGAAAACAAGATACCCTCTTCTACTGCATTGTGCTCTTCTAGAGTGCCAGTGTCTAAAGCAGATCAAAAGAGCATAAAATAATGAACACATTTCCCAGGGTCAGATTTAAAAGTGCACAAGCATATGTTAGACTAACATACCAAAGGTGTGTCTCTTATTTCATTTATGCAAAAACAAAAATGGGAAAAATAAAAAGAGCTCATTTAGATGAAATGAGGCAATCATAAATTCTGAAAATGTTAACAATGAAATCGGAATTTATAGCATCTTTCAAACCAACACAAAACAAAATGCAATAACCTTAAATCTCACCATATCAAAGCTATCAATATCCTCATGCTTACATACTTAAAAGATACTAACCACAACCATTACAGCATCTCTAGACATTCTCATCAGGAGAAAGCACTGGACAGATTTTATTTATTTATTCATCTATTTTTTAAGAGAAGAAGAAGATGAAAAGCCATTAGAACATCACAAAAAGAGATGTAGAGAGGAAAGGCAAAAACAATAGTGCTGTAGTAGCCTATGGGCTCTTTTTTAGCTCCCAAAAGATGGTCCCAAGCAGCAAAACATAGTCAGTGCAATCTGTAGCCCCCAGCAAGCATTATTTTTGAACATCTCTAGAATAGCACTTCAACTTCTAATAATCAGGCGGCTCCTGAGATTAAGTTTAAAAAAATCCACATAAATGATACCTGGCAACAATGTCACAATGAGCAACAGATATTAGTATTTTTAGGACTGCAGGAAGTACTATTCCTACTACGGTCATCCTGTTAGGAGAATCAATTACAAAACTTCACTAAAAGGTAGTCGTTCTCTTATGAAACATCCATTAATTAATTTTAGCAAATACAGAAATATATCAAAACCAAATTTGCTAAGAGAATGCTTGAAGTATAATTTAGAACAACTGAATAAAACCAGAAAAGTGATTAGAATCAGAGAACAGAAGCTGACAGTGTTTCATGGAGATCTCTGATTCCAAACCCCTGCTAAAGCATGTTCCCTACAGTGTGTTGCACAGAAAAATGTCCAGGTAAGTTATAAATATCTCCAGAAAAGGAGATTCCACAAGAACAGCCTGTTCCAGTCCTCTGCCACCCTCATAGGAAATAATTTCTTTCTCACGTTCATATGGAACTTCCTGTGTTCCAGTTTGTGCCTGTTGCCTCCTGCCCTACCAGTGCGCACCGCTGAAAAAAGCAGGAGCCCATCCACTTGACTCCTACCCACTAAATGCTTACAAGCATTGATAAGATCCTCTCTCAATCTTCTCTTCTCCACACTCAGCAGTCCCAGGTCTCAGCCTTTTCACCTACGAGAGATGCCCCAGGTCCCCCATCCTATCTGCTGCACTCCACTGGGATCTTTTCGGGATCCCTGTCTTTCCTGCCCTGAGGAGCCCAAAACTGGACACGCTACTACAGATGTGGCCTCA
>NW_024884475.1:35606433-35631575 GCF_019232065.1 Centrocercus urophasianus | reverse complement strand
CCACCAGCCTTCTGTGCCACAAGGACACGCTGCTGGCTCGTGGCCAACCTGCTGTCCAGCAGGACCCCCACATCCTTCCCTGCAGGTTATTCCTCCCTGGGTGTAGGACTCTACACCTGCCTTTTAAACCAAAATATATTTTTCATTTTGTTTTTCATGAATTTAGAAATCTCTTTCATTATTACAGTCTCTCATCTTTCCAAGAAAAAAAAAGCCAAACTCAGTTATCTGTAATTCCCAGGATCCCATCTAGTTCCCTTTCCTAGGTAGGATTCACAGTGACAATGCACAGTTTCTGGTTCAGTTACTGTTTGCTACATAGTGATAGTTCTAAACTTCAGTCACCAATTTTGTAGTTTTACATTAGGTATCAGTCATACATAGATTGTCTAACGTTAAATCTATGACAAGGGAATACAACACAGCTTTTCACATCCTCCACTTTCCCACCAAGTTTGCCACTATATCAGATTTGCTACAGTTAAAGCATCAGCACAGATATCTTTCTTTAGGAACTGACACCACATCAGTGCCATCTGCATGGCAGCTGGCCACTGACTTCTGATGTTATTTGCCTGTTAAATCCACGTTTATATGTACGGGTGAAGAAAAGTCCTCATAATTCAATGTTATGTATTACATGATCTAAAATGCTCACTTCCCTGAATCATGCTGCTGTGTACATTCAGCATTACAGTTTCAAAAATTCCAGTAGTTTAGTGAAGCTTTACTGTGTCTCGCTTAAAACAACTCAAGAAAAATTAATTTTCAGCAGTACTTTTACTCTAAAAATCAAAACTTCTTTAAAGGGTTTTGTGTAACAAAAACAAAAGCAAAAACACTTAACACACTTATTATTACTCACAAGTTCACAGCTACAGGAAGAGCAACTTTCCAGAATTTCACCCATTTTCTTTCTTCTCATAACTATACTAAGCATCAAGTGAATGTATCTAAATGTCATGGCACGAAAAACATTCCAAACACAAGAAGAGCACAGAAATATTCAGACTATGCAATAGAGTTGCTCAGAGTTAGTGATTTTTCTTTGCAGGGGCTTGTGCAAACATATCTTAGGGAGTCTGTATCTCCCACATCTAATTTTCAGATAGAAAGTTACACAAACCCTTGTATTTATAATAAACATCCCTGGCTACATCTCACCTAAATTTTCCATGGTGCTGAGTTTAATAAAAGTTGGATTTAACACCATTGTTTGGATAAGATTTATTAAAGGGACCATGATAAACAATCATCTTTTTTTCTTTATTTCTTCTGTCCAGGCTCCCCCTAAAGTTTATAATGAACCCTGAAGCTAAAAGAGGCATATGACTCGGGACCTTATGATATACGCTTCATATGTTAGCAGTTTCTACAAAAAAAGATAACCTGAAATTAGCTTACTGGCTTTGGCATGTACATCCATCCTTTTAAAATGGAGGAAAAAAATGTTGTTCACAGTAACATGACTAAATAGGTGTCATCAAATGAAAAAGTTAGGTGAAATATGACACAACATTAAAAAACATTTAATTTCCATGAATGAGTAGTAGTTTCTGGCCAATATACACCAAAATAAATTTGACTGCAACACCCACCATTGGGTGCAACATTTGACACGTTTTGTTATAGCTGTAGATATTCTTCAAATACTTGAATGAATGCAAAGTGTTTAGGTGCTCATGTTCAATTTTCAAATAGATACGACTGCACTGCAGCATAGGATTCAACATTTTTACCTTTTAACAGCACGCTATCACACTTGTGATAAAGTAGTCAATTATCAAAGCAATCTGAGAACTCCGAGCCATTTCATTCAAAATTGTCCTCAACATGATGCAGTGTGGGGACAAAAAGATGAAAAATTTCCTAGCACTACCACGATATTGAAAGGTCTGTTTCCTTTTCTCTGGTTTTAAAAAACCTTACTTACGAAAAGTATGCACATCACAGAAAACCATGTTTTATGGCAAGTGTCATTGCTTGGTCTACTCCTGTTCGAACAACGTGTTCCCTCTGAAGCTACAGGTATCAGCTTTTCAGCCTTCTGTGTACAGTAGGAAAAGCTACACTGTGTTCCTTCCAACAGAGACTTTGATAACAGAGCTCTGCCATGCTTCCTTGCTGGAGTTTCAAATACAGTATCTAAAAATCATTACCTGGCGAAAAGAGCATTTTCAGCTTAAGTCCTACCTTGGTTTTATATTTATTGCTCCTAGATATATTTTCAAGTGAAAAGCCATGGTATTATAAGCCTAAATGTTATCTAACAGAAAAAAATGCATGTGAGAATCCTCTTGGCCACTCTATGTGTATATCAGATTCACTTGCACATGTAACAAGCATTCATATTTATTGCCTCTTATTTTCTGGTCAGAGATACGGAATCGTTCTACCAATATCTGGTGCTGCAGGTAGCATAACATAAGTACCAAGAAGCAGTTCTAAAATACTGCAGGGTGAAAGCTATTCAGCATCTCAAGATGTATCTTCCTCACTGAGTCTTCCATCTTTCTCTTCCTATACACTCTAAGTAAGAGGGATGAGATGAAACAAGTATTTGTGAATCTCTCTTCTTCCTTCCTCATTGTTTTGTATTTCTGAGAAAAAAGATTTCTTCCCTATTATTTCAGCTTGCTATCCTTGTGGTCAGCTTGAATTTACAAAGTCAACAGATTGAGTTAGGAGATCCCTTAGGCCTAACAACTGTGTGACACAACATAGAAAAAATATTATCAAAAAGAATGGAAATTAAACAAAGTCGCTCCTTTTCATCCTGGAGTTTAGCAAGTGAGGTGTGAAGAATAATGCCCCACATGACATTAGTGGCAAATACATTACTGCTCTTGACAAGGTAACTACTTTCTGGAACTGCAGTCATGAATCAGTACCCCACTGTGAACAACACAAAGTTTTACACAATCACAAAGGAATATCTGAAAGAACCAGTGCAAGAAAGTGGGAGAGACGTATTATTTGCTCCATTTAGAATTACAGCTATGTGCATGTACATTATTAAATAGCTCTTCATTTCATCCTGGATGCAATTGTTAGGGATATACTAACAAAGGAAGCTTACACATATGCTCATGGAAAAAAACAAAAATAACACAAAAATCAGCAACTTGTTCTTTCATTCTCTCTATACTATTTTGTCAGCTTTTACTTATAAGTTAAAGACAGATTAGCGAAGTATAATCTTTGATAAACAGCTTTTCTGCACAAACCACCACACTAATTGTTGATGAAATACGTATCACTAATAGTTGCAATTTCAGAGGTTTTCCAAGGAACTTATGTTTGAAAAAAAACAACATCAAATGCTTGCTAGAAGGTGGCTGGTAAGAGAGGGATGCAGAATTACAGCACGTTCACAAATAGTGTAAAGAAAGAATTTAAGAAAGAAGTTCTTCAATAAATATTTTAAGAAATCTTTCATTGTACTAGGATTAAAACTATACTTTGGGTCCAGTTAAAATACCAGGCTCAGTATTAGAGGGCCACTATGATTAGAGCCACTTAGATGATCAGAGGGCTGGAGCATCAATCCTATGAAGGAAGGTTGAGGGAACTGGGCTTGTTTAGCTTAGAGGAGGCTCCGGGGAAACCTCCTTGTGGCTTTCCGGGACTTGAAGGGAGCTTATAAAGAGAAGGGGGAATGACTGTTTAGAGGGTTAATAGTGATAGGACAAGAGGGAATGGTTTTAAACTGAGACATGGGATGTTCTGGTTAGATATTAGGAGGAAGTTTTTTACACAGAGGGCGGTGACACACTGGAACAGGTTGCCTAGAGAAGTTGTGGATGCTCTATCCCTGGAGGCATCCAAGGTCAGGCTGAATGTAGCTCTGGGCAGCCTGGTCTGGTGGTTGGTGACCCTGCCCGTGGCTGGGAGGTTGAAATTAGATGATCTTTGAGGTCCTTTTCAACACAGGCCATTCTATGATTCTATTATTCTATTTGCTCATCAAATCCTTTTTCTCCCATGTTTTGACAGACTAAACTGCTGACTAGAAGCAGAAGAAAGCTATTAAGTACCCACTTCAGAAAATCCTTCTTTCCAAATTGAAATCTGAAAACAGAGTCTGCCTCAGCCTACTTAACTCCATCACAGTTGTTGGCAAACGGCCTTGCCATTTTCAACTTGCCAGATTTTAAACTGAATTGTAAATATTTCTGGAGCAGCCCAAATGAAAGAAAAATCAATACATCTAGTTACAAAACGTTTCCAGCTCTTCATTATTTTCCAAGTGGATAAATCTGAAAACCTTCATTTTTTTTTCCTCGGTAGGATTAACTAGATATCAAATGCAAGTCCGCACACTAAAGCACTTGAGCTCTTTGCTTGTTTGTAACATTTTGGGAAGTCCAAGCCAAGCCTCACAACATTAGCTAATAGCATACACGTATATGCAAGCCTCTTGTTTACCTTTCCCTGTTGTTCTTTCTTCAGGCCGTTCTAGTACCCACGTCTTGACATACTGAACTCCGCACGTTAGGCTGCTTTTGATTTGTGAGGAGAGTTACAATAGTTAATTACAGAGCACAGTCTTCTGTGACTCAAACATTTTGCATTTATAGCCTCTTGATATAGTCCAGAGCAAGAGGCTAACCCGTATTTAATTTGTCTAACACGTTTCTGGTTAAAGTTCCATCAAATGGGTGACTGGAATCCCTCCGATTCAGCTGGAAAAGTCACTTTGAAGGAGGCGTTTATTAGCAACATTTGCCTCAGTCACAACAGGAGGCCCTGAGGGCCTGGGGAAAATCAGCGGTTGCTTATAACAGTCAAAACCCGCTATTCCCCACAGGATAACGTGTCAATAATAGGTTAGATATCATTATTTGGAATTGATTTTACAGCGGGTATAAAATTAAAGGAAACGAGGCCGTTCCTCCAGGCGGTGAAGTCTGGTGCTTTGAAAGGCCCTCTGGCCTGACCCTGAAGCCCCAGCCCCAGGGAGCACAGGCAGGCTGCAGTGGGGCTGGCCTCCCAGCCAGCAGCACAGCTGCTCGCCATAGCGCACAGGGAGCGTGGCTGAGGGCCTGCAGCACTTAGCGCAATTAAATCAACAGCCTGTAGTTCATTCCTCCAGCACGACAGGAAAAAGGCGCAAAACCCAGATGCCTTTGCTTTCTTCCATCTTTGTGTTTGCTGGAGTGATTTTTTGAGTGTTTAATCCTCTTTGTGGCCCAATGTTCACATGAAAATTTAATGTGCATGTGCTTTTGACTGAAAAAGTCCCAAGCCAGAATATCATTAGCTCACAGATTTTTCAAATGATATATCCAGTAGTTAATTCTGATTGGTTCCTACATTAAAACAAGAAACGTTTTCAGCAGTATTGTGAAGGAATGTGTTCAGCTGCAGTATTTCTCTTTTCTTACAAACTCCAAAACAGCTCTGCAGAGACAGCAACAAGCTCCTTTAGCAATGTAACTGTTTCATCTCTAGAAGAGATGTTCTGTGGCCTTCTACAGCATTTCTATACAGCTCTGTGCATGTACAAACCCACTAGTCCAATTGCATTTCCAGCGATGTTAGGTCTAAATTTTATTCATTGGGTAATTTTTTTATTTTTATTTTTATTTATTTATTTTGTATTTCCTATCTCTGTTCCTTTCTTTCTTTGCCTCCTTCATATTGTCACTTCACATTCATTTATTTCATTACTGCTTCCTCACAACTTCTCTCTCATGACTTGAAAAGTTATTTTTAAGCATATCAAGACCAGGAAAGTAGGAATGAGTTTCATGATGACCACAATATTTTGAAAGAAACCAGACTGCACCAACAAAAGGTTCCATGTGGTTTGTTTTTTTTTTCTTTTTACAAAAGGTTCACTGGTTGACTAGTCTACAAAGATCTCCTGGATGTGGAGAGCTTGTGCTCCTGATGCAGGAGGCACAACGTGCATGGCAGGACTAAAGAATATTTGTTCTGTCAGCACCAACACACATTAACCACAATAATTTCTTCTAAACCAGCCAATGCATTGCCTTTTTTTTCCTCGAGGGAATCAAAGAAATATCTGCATAAGAGGAGCTTAAATAGATGTTAACAGAACACTGCTGTTACCGAAGCAGGCCTGTAAGCAGCACATCCTAATGCAATATTCTTGACACTTGTCAGCCCTACATCAGTACACCACCCAGCTCTGTCCTGAGCTTTCACACAAGGTGGTAGAATCTAAACAAGTGTAGTAAAAAACAGGAACTGTCCCTTCTTGCATATAGAATCATAAAATCACCAAGGTTGGAAAAGACCTCAGAGATCATCCAGTTCAACCTACCTACCACCAATATTTTCACACTAACCCCTGTCCCTAAGTACAACATCTAAATGTTTCTTGAACACCTCCAGGGACAGTGACTCCACCACCTCACTGGGCAGCCTGTTCCAGTGCCTGACCACTCTTTCGGAGAAGAAATTCTTCCTAATATCAAACCTGAGAACTGAGTGGGTCTTCTCCACAGAGAACTTCTCCAAATTCTGGTAACCCATATATATTAGAACTGATGCAAAGAGCCAACATGGCCACATTTGTTTCCCATCATTTAACACAAATCTCATCCCGTTGCTTTTATGAAGCAATATGATTTTATCACACTTCTTAGTATTCTCACATTTAAAAAAAAGGTTTCTGGTTTTTTTTTTTCTTTTTTTTTACAGGAGAAAAATGAAATCTGCTTATAATCTGTATATTCTGCCAGAAAAGAAAACAATGAGTCCTAGGAATAAGAATGTTCACACAAAGTCTCTGTCATTCAGCACTATGTCACAGACATTGGTGTGGCATTTCTATCCATGTTACACTTGTGCAAGGTAAAAGCGTACCTTACTCTTTCCGCTCTGAGTTATAAACTAATAGTTAAATTGTAGCAAATGCGCTTTAGGAATAGAGGAGCTGTCCTCTATCTGTTGATACCAGTTCCAGATACGTGCACAGACTTGGCAAAGAACTTACTGAGAGAAGCCCTGTGGAGAAGGACTTGGGGGCCCTGGTGGATGAAAAGCCGGACATAAGTCAGCAGCGTACACTTGCAGTCCAGAAAGCTGTATTCTGGGCTGCATCAAAAGAGAGGAGATCAGCAGAGAGCAAGAGGTAATTGTCCCTCTCTACTCTGCCCTTCTGAGGCCACAGCTGGAGTTCTGTGTCCA
Source organism: Centrocercus urophasianus (assembly GCF_019232065.1). NCBI lineage: Eukaryota > Metazoa > Chordata > Aves > Galliformes > Phasianidae > Centrocercus > Centrocercus urophasianus. The sequence continues at coordinate 35,624,414 of NW_024884475.1, read as the reverse complement.
GGTCTGGGGCCCCCAGTACAGGAAAGACACAGAGTTAGGTCCAGAGGAGGGCCATGAAAATGATCAGAGTGCTGGAGCACCTCTCCTGTGAGGAAAAGTTGAGGGAGTCGGGCTTGTTCAGCTTGGAGAAGAGAAGGCTCCATGGAGATCTCACTGCAGCCTTTCAGTACTTAAAAGGAGCTTACGAGCAGGAGGGGAATCGACTTTTTACACCATCTGATAGGGATAGGACAAGACTGAATAGCTTTAACCTAAAAGAAGGGAGATTTAAACTCGATGGTAGGAAGAAATTCTTTACTCAGAGGGTGAGGCTGCCCAAAGAGGCTACGGATGTTCCATCCATCGAGGTATCCAAGGCCAGTCGGGTGGGGTCTTGGGCAGCCTGACCATGGCAGGAGCTTGAATCTTGATAATCTTTAAGGTCCCCTCCAATCTAAGCCATTTTATGATTCTATGATTATTTGAAGTTTCCAAAAATCATAAGATATTTCTAAAAATAATAATCTATTAATACAACCAGTGTCAGGGTGACACTGCATGATTTTCCCTCTTATAAAAAGTACCAGCTGAAACAGTTTGCCACTCCTACGAAAAGAAGTTGCTAGGTATCTACCTGGGATTAGTATGTCTGGCTAACAAATCTCAGAAGACGCGTTTTATTTTCACAGACATCTTTGAAGTACAGCTTTGTAGTCAATTTCACACTTCAATACCTCTAAATACAAAATGAACTACTTTTACGTAAGCTACTGATCTCCTATATTAAAATAGTTCAGATCATTTGGGCTGTCTGGATTTGTGCTGGCAGAGATAAACAAATAAATTTTGATTACATAAAATTAATGCCATCAGGTAACTTCAAAATTGATATTTCAGATGGTAAATGCCATGACTCAGACTCACCTATTCAAGTTTTCAGTTTGATTTTATATATGCGTTTACTCAACTGCTATTTTTTATACAGGAGCAGGTAGCAGTGCTGGGTTCTGGTATTAATTATACACGTAAACAGAAAACCTGAAGTAAACCTGGTAGCATTTTAAGAATCCAGCTATTGTGAATTCATCTGGAATTCATTGGCATACCCCTAGCTGTAATGAATTCATGCTGTATTAGTAGTAACATCACATGTACACTAATGGATGTTCTACTGAGATCAGTATTATTTAATTGACTCAAAGGATTAGTTTGAGATCATCTTTCTTTGAACTACATTTTTAACACAGCTTTCTATTGCAGCATTAGACAAAAAGAAGACATCAGAGGAAAAACATTCATATAAAAATATACAAAATATGACGTTTTTGTCTCCTTGGGAAAGATACAAAAAGCATCAGAATTGTATAGTCTATCTCCTATATAAACAAATCACTTGAGTTTATTTATAAAATGATTTTCTCTGTAGGAAACAAAACATTTAATTCTGCAAAATCAAGGACTGAACATATGCAATTCAAGAGTGGTATTAACATTGACACCAGCTGCATGTCTGGGATATGATAAGTAATGGAAAAACACTAGTTTGGATACTGGAAAAGCAGGACTTCTTAACTGTTTGCCATGTCTTGCGAAATACTAAAAACATCAACATGATTAGTGTCAACCATTTTTAACTTCAATCCTGTTCACCAGTCAGTGAACCATCTTTCCTAGGTTATCTGACTAAGATCAGCAAGCTGGTCAGATATCAAGACCGAGATCCATTTAATATAATCACTCAGCACTTCCACTGCTTGTGACAATTAAACAAAAAATGAATTAATTTTTAATAGCAAAATTAAAGAACTGGCGAGCTCACTGATCCTCAGGTCTGGATGCTAATCTCAGTAATGGCAGAAGGCAATGCTAAGCCTAAGGAAGAGTGAATGCAAATACCACAGACAAGGAAACCAGTGGCCAACTAACTGAACACGCAGGTACACAATTAAGGGCATATCTCTGAAATATTTCTGGAAGAAAATTTCACAATTCCAGCTTATATTTCTACCTATGCTCCTCTCCTAAAGATTCTGCTTCCCCAGATGCAGTTCTCACTACTGCAGTATTGTCTCTTTCACAAATGACTGTAATTTTAATCATCATATGGTGTAGGAACATATAGTAACTTAAAACATATCACTACAGAAATTCAACTGCAGCTGTGGTTCCTGTAGGACACCTACCTATTTTTTTCTAAAGTTATATTTATACAGATCCTTGGGTCAGCTTTCAAACTTAAAATAAAACCACATTCAATCAACCTGTGCCTACCGTTCACATTACCTACCCCAAGATCTGAAAGTGAAATGGACATTAGACAGGACAAACAAAAGAAAGCCCACCCAGGCCGTAAGAATTAAGAGAGGAAAATTAATTACTTGTGTGATGGAGACAATCCAATTGTACTAACTTACTTTTTGCAAGCAGTTACTGCAAATACCCTAGTATTAACCAGGTATCACCATCTCTTTAAGTACCCTGCATTCCTCTGTGTTCATCTCAACAAATATTCACAACTCTCCCTCTGTTGCACTCCAAACTTCACTGTGTGACCAGGAAGTTCCACTCCCTTGGGTGGCATGTTTATGAAAACACTCGCATTTAAGGGAAGCCTCATAGCAAACAAATGGTGTGGCTTTACACTAATCATCCACTGTGTTTCTGCATACAGGAATGTGGAAAAAAACTCAACGGGGAGGTCTGCCAAGTGTCCCCTGGGATAGTCTTTGTGTAAAAAGGAGTACTTTGGAAGTTAATTAGAGACAGTCTGGTTTTTATATTCAGTAAAAGAAAAGCCAGTTACAGTTAATGGGAATTCAAATGAACCTCATTCAGGATTGTTTATAGTTAATATTACAATTCAGTTTTTCACAGCAAAATAGCAACATTAAGAGTGACTAAACAATGAAAGAATCACACTTATTGGAATTTAATTTTAGCAATCTTACCCCTTGTGCAAGAGTTGTGAAGGCACTAGGGATTAATTAAACAATGCAGGAAAGATATATTGAACATATGGACACAACAGAATTTAGTAACATTCACCGAGCAAGTCATTAACACTGGAACGGAGACCTTCTTTGTGGAGCACTCTGCCTCATAGCACGTGTGAAAACGACCCTGGCTACAGTGCCTTTCTCAAGCACATCCAGCAGCAGGGGAACAGCAACAGACTCCCACTGAAGACAAACTTTCACATTCAGGAGATAAACTGAATGACTGAACACAGGGGCAGAAATTATATAGCAGCCATCAACCAAATGATGTAACTAAGCTTCCAAACAGCGCAGCACTTCAGTTACAAGAGAAGTGCTGCACTGCACAGCAGAGAGCAGTGAAGAAATCCATGAATCCTAACACGTTCCTATGCTTCAATGAAGGGTACACGCACTGCTATCAGCTGTGATCCCCAGCTGCACTTGGATTCACAAGAGTCTCCAAAGTTGTTTGAGGACAGGTACCTGTTTCTGCGTGTAAATCAGCTATGGGCACACAAGAAGGAGAGCCCAAGCATGCTGTGAACAGCTACAACTGGGCTAGGAAGACCTGGAAAACACTGAAAGTGGGACTCTGAGGGGCAAGGCTAGTGCTGAGCTGGGATCACCCGGCATATCTATGACTACAGCTGTCTTTTACTTGCAAGACAGCTTTACTTACCCCATTTTGGCAAAGGCTCAGCACCTTACCATGATAGTGATAAAGCTCTACCAGGGCAGCAAAGATCCCAAACTAATTTTGATACTGAATAGTAAATTGAGTCAATGATTTTTTCCCCTTCTTCAACAAAAGCAGCTATTTTGGCCCAAAATGAGCATGAAGAAGAGTTTCCATGGCTACTATTTTATCTTTTCTAATTAAAAAAGCACATCAACCACTAGACCCTATTTTATCACAGATCTGTTTTTCTCTACATTCCCAGCATTTAAATGATTATTTAAGAATACATTCTTATGAGATTCCACTCAGAGTATTGTTTTTTCTTTAAACATTTGCCTGAACAAAGCTAAAACAAAATAACAGAAGTAAAACTTAATACAATAATAATGGAAAACTATTAGCGTATATTTACTTTTCTTTTTTTTTTTTTTTTGTACCGTGGCAAGAGATCAAGCCCTCTGGAAGCTACGTGAAATTGTAGATAGAATGTATGGTGCTATGTTAATATTTCTGTCCATATGCCAATACAGTCACTTTTCCAGGATTAGTAGAAAGCAAATTATTTTGTTTCTTAGGTGCCACATTAAAGCCTCCCAGCTCTGGACCTTGTGTAGCCCTGAATGCTGCACTCCCACAATTCACACCTCTGAAGCCTCTCTCCCCTCTGACAAAATGTGCCCTACGACACTGCCAGCAACTGAAACACTATGAGCTCTGAACAGATCCTTTCTCAGGCAAATGCCCACCAAGATGGAGAACACACACGTCTGGGCAGCATACACAACTCTTTACCTTTCCTGCTCTTAGAATGTTTCCTACCTTGAATGCTCTTGTGTCTTGTTCAGCTACCAGTGGGACAACTACCTCTTCGCTTTCAATTCAGTGCCTACTACTTCCTTGTTGCTGCTCATACAGCAAGATATCAAATGATTAAATTAAAAAGAGGTTTTGTCAAAATGCTTTCTTACAGCCTGAAGAAATATCACCTTGTGATGAAAAATGAAAACCAATGAAGTTCCAACACTATTAATCTCAAATCTTACTTTTCCACTGAAAATTTCATTTAATCATATTTACTGTCAAAACCATACCTAGTCAGAAAATTTTCATTTAAATCTGGGTCTTAACCAGTCTTAGAAGCATCTACTTTTCCGCTTTCTCCTGTATTTCCCATGAATATTATTAATATGACTACAATACAATTCATAATCCACATAGGTTCATGGTAATTTTGATGTGATAGGACAGAAATTATGTATATTACAATACAGCTATTATAAAAATAAAAATCAGTATTTTAATATTTTTAAAAGTGTGTTCTGTTTTAACTTCCTGTAGAACAGAAGCTAAGAAGAACTTAAGAACTTAAGTTCTTAAGCTGAACAGGCATATAATACTGTTTTTTTTTCTTTTTAGTAAATCTGGATAGATTCAGAAAATTCTATGGACTTTTGTATTTTATGTTCACAATCTTCTGATCAGCCCATTTCCTCCTTGATGAAGTAACTCCTGGTAGATAAAACTTCCTGTAACTTTTCACAGGACACATGCACAAACTCAGACTATTGCTTATGTCTGTGCATTATAATCTGGTACTTTCCCTTGACTGTGCTCTTGAGACAGAATCATACACTTCAATTCTATGACCTCTGTTTTAATAATACTGACATCAAACACTCCCTATGGGGTTCTAGAAATACCAGCCTTTTAGCATTTACCAGACAGTGCTGACCTCCCTCACACTCTAATGGAACAACCGCTTTTTTCATAAGTGTCAGTTAGAACTATTTCTATCAAAGACAGACCCAAAATACTGCTAGTCATGATTTAACTCTCAACTTAAATCTTCAGTTAGCAGTGCCAACATCAGCTGGTGCTTTAATCAAAATCACACACAATGCCATCTATCATATCTCATGTACATAAATACCCAGTGGATATGAGTAATTTTAAGGAAAAGCATGCATTCAATGAAACTACTGCTTCAAAAGTGATACCTACATGATATCCATGAATTTTAAAATCTTTAAAATTGGCAACCTAGAATTCCTGGAATATGCAGCAACCAAATGAAGACTGGGGCCTCTCTGGAAAGGGAAAGAATCAAGAGTCACAAACATTCAACAACGGACACCACTCATCACAAAACCTAGATTTTACTACACAGCACTTAGGTTGCACCAAAAGTATTTTAAGAAGTAAACTTAAATAAAGAGCAGTAACTCATGAAAAATTAAGCAGCTCAGCTCTCAGACCAAACAAATGAAATTATCTACATTCACAGTGGGGAGGGATGTTTCAGTCTCAGCACTTACTCTGCAAGACTGTGCTCGGCATCAGTAAATACTAAGCGTGAGGATCTTCCCATCTGAATGCCTTTATTCCTGTGCCCCTTTCAGCACTAACAGCTAAATAGATTTACTGATAAAGTGATCTCCTCTATGATAAATTGCACTGAGGACAACTGTGCATAAAAGGAGAAAAAAACCTCTTCTTTGCAGGAAATACATACTGCAGCTTTTATAGTGCTCATTGTAAACAAGCAGGTCAGTGTACTAGCTCTGTTTACTGAGAAAAACTACTGTTTCAATCACTTATAAACAGAAATTGTATGATCACCAGAGTAATTTAATGAAATGTACATTTACTAAAGCATTCAATTTGAATCACTTATTAAGAAGTATCAGATTATAAATATCCCCAACACTTGTTGCTTCTTGTGAATTACAGGCAGACATCTGGCCTCATAGGTACTGTGCCAAAGCCTGCCCTCAATTACACAAATGCAGATACTCCTGAACGTATTCTGATGTGGATTTTGTCATGATGAGAGCTGAAAGTTTTCACTCCTCCATAATCACATGATGTTATATTTGCTGCATCAATTCACCCAGTATTCAGAGGAAAGACAAGACTAGACAGAAGAGACCAAGTCTAGTAAACCACTATCAGACACCCAGTCATATATTCCATTATAAAATCACTTAGAAGTCTTGCTACTACTGGGACACCTTAAAGGTTAGGACTTCTGTTTGCTGTTCTTTATTTTGGACAAATGCAACCAAAGATGTTTTCATGCTACACAGATGCCAAACTTTGCTGCTTACCTTTCAATCAGGGCATGCTGGAAGCAGCAGAATCACTACGCTGTCACTGACAGAAAGTTCATCATGTCTCTCTCTAATGAAACAAGAAAAGCAGATGCTTTTGGCAGGTTTAAATCTTCTGCCTGAAATTCCGTCATTCAGCCAAATTTCCTAAGTATGAAACTCCAGTCTTTCTCTGGTGTGTATGAGGCATCTGGGGCTGTGAACTCTTGCTCTGCCAAGAGACAGAGGAGATTCCTTAGTCCCAGAGCCTTTGTGCACAAAGCCTAGAGATGGCAAAGAAACTGCACTGCTCAAAGGAAAAAAGATCATCTCTCTAGAGATGAAACTGTTCAGAGAATGGGAAGGAATGACAGATGCAACCCAGGATCATGCTGCCATCCAGAAGGACATCAGGAAGATGGAGAAATGGGCCGACAGGAGCCTCCTGCAGTTGGACAAGTGGAAGGCCAAAGTCCTGCAACTAGGATAGAATAACTCCTCACACCAGCATGCTTACATACACAAAAACATATCTAAGAATAATACAAGTACAACTAACACTGTAAATACAAATGAGGAATATTTTGAATTCAACTCACTTGTGATTATTTCACTTGTTATTCCATGTAAATTTACACCTTTTCTGGTCTCTTACATTATTCAGAATATAGTTTTTAATTTTCCTCCAACACAGACAGATTCCGATGATTTATAAAATCTGCCAGCAAGCAGCTGCCAATTTTAGTATATACATGATTTAGACCTGTTTTCAGTTTAATTGACATTTTGCTTATTTGAAATACAAAACTTGGCCACTGAGGGAAAAAACACACTCATTTTTAACAGGATCATGGAAATATTAGCAACAGCAGTCCATAAATCACTAACAATGATTTTTAAATTCTCAGAGCATAAGCAGTCACTGTGTCAAATAGAATGGAGGCTTGATGGGAAGGGAACATTCTTTTTAGGAACAATGATTTTGCTTCAACTAAAATGAGTTCAGTTATAAAGAGTAACCCTATTCTTAACACAAGCCTATCTCCTAGAGTTTCACTTAGTAATATGGTTAATGAGATGTAAGAATGTTAATTATTAAGCCAATTCCTCAAGCATACAACTCAGTAACAACACCTTCAGAAAATGCAGGAAAAGAGAAACTCCACAAAATCTTATTTTAATGAAGTTAAAGATGTTGATGATTGCACACTATAAATTGGAAGTAAGAATAAGGGAGACCTGCAGTGCTAATTCTATACTTTTGTACCATTTCCTTCTCCACCATTCAAAGATAACGACAACATATTTGTAACGAGAAAAAGAAGAAAAAAATATGTCATAACAGCACTGAGTAGGAATGAAATGCTGGCAAAATCAATGCTAAAAATGAAAACCATTTAAGAAAGACCAAGAATTATTTAACACAACAGCACTTCCCTATCAAAACAAAAGTTGCTGCACTGCATAGGTATTTTGTTTCAAACCAATACATGCTTGCTTTTATCCAAATTTGGCTATAATACCTTGATGCCATTATTCGTTAATGTGTGGGTCAAGATCAGTTTGTGAAATAGAGCCTTACGACATTTTCCAATATACATTTCAAGTCACATCAAACAATGAATTGTGAAAGTGAAAAGTATATCTCTTCCTTCTCAGAAGCCCCACAAAGGCAAGCATTGCCATCTGCACACAAACCAGTTATCCCCATGTCTCAGCAACTCAGACATGAGCTGCTCTCTCATAGTAGTTGCCGTTGATCTTTATGAGCTTTTAACACAGTGAAAGCTGGCTAAATCATACTTCATCAATGACTTATCATCTCAAGAAATGGGGCCTTTTTAAAATACCTGAACAGTTTGCCAAAGAAGTCTCCAGATACTATGTGGCCAGTACTTTCTCACATTATTTCTCCATGCAAACATAAAGCCACTCATTTTCCAGTTTTGGCTGCATTCAGCACTTGTGCACTACAGCTTATTCTAACTACATACTAAAACAACTCTCTCAAGCAGAGGCAGCTGATGAGTAGCGCCCAGAAAAACATCACAAAACCCCTTCAAACTTCAAACTTCAAACCCCTTTTACTTACGGTACTGCGATTACAGCCATCCCATTCTGAAGTATGAGAAATTGAGGAATGTGGTTGGGGTAAAAAGAAAGAAGAAAAAAAAGGAATATCATGCAGCAAGCCACTGGTAAATAAGAACACGAGAATAAATCCAGCACTTCCTCAGCTCTAGTTTCTTGCTTACTAGTAAGAATGCGCCCATACAGAGATCATCTCTGCCAGGTTATTTTTGTTTACTGCATGTTTTAAGGTGTTACTCAAATCTTTTTCTTACTGCACTCACCTACCAAACAGACCCTGTCCTCTGGCACCAGAGCATCCCATTTAAAGTTGAAAAATACCTATGTAATGTGGCTATTGGTGTTTTTTCCTTCAGGTTTTTGCTTAAGTCTTACTTAAGTAAGTAACTTAAGTTTGTTACTGTCAGTGTTTCTTCATCTTCTTCATGAAATATTAGCATGGTTATTACTAGAGACGGAATAGGCATGTGCATCTCATCTACTGTATGCAAAGAACTTGGCTAGATTATTTTTCCCTCTGTATGAATGATAGTACAATTTGCTTTGGAAACATAATGCAAAATCAGCAAGGGTAATGTGTAGAAGCCTGCAGGTGAGATGACTATGATTTCTAAATTTATGTGCAAGCTGGTTGGCCAAAACACATTCAAGGACAGAGCAAGGTTATGGCAGCTACACAGATGAAATCTAAACATCATCAGTGTAACGTGAAGTGCATGTGGGGCACTAACTGCAGATAGCCATTCACAGTGAGATAAAGCCTCTGGCAGAGAGTTCAGCAATCTGGTCGTGCTGCTGAGCGGAAAGAGCTACACACGACTTTGGACACGTTGAAGAGAATTCAAAAAGATGCAGGATATTTTACCTAGCAAATTAGCACAGGCAACATGCAGACATGGTGAATCATCTTGGAGCATTTTACAAAATTACTTCAGTAATAGAAATAGGGAACATTACAGATTACAACGTGTACTTCTGAATTTTACTATCGTGATTTGACTGAATGTCTTTATCATCATTTCCCACTGGTATCATTTTGCTTTTTTTTTTTTTTTTTAACATTGTTTACAATAAAAACTCATAACAAATGCATCAGTCTTCAGAAAGAAAGGTTAAAAGATATTTTCTGGCATGAGTTTAATTTAGAGCAGGCCACTCAGTAAATTTGAATTTTGCTGTTTTAAAAAGTTTATGCAAAATGAAACTGTATGGAAAAACAGCATGTGAAATAGAAAATAATTGGGCAGCTGGACTGCAGCTCTAGACTCTTTGCCAGGTTTGACCAGTAAAACTCATTCTCTTCCTTCTCCCATTTATCTTCAAATGGATTTTCAATTCCCTTTTGTTCTGCGGCACAGTTTCAACAGATGGGATAATAAATATCACCCAGTCAAACCAGCCTCATGCATGATGCCAAGAACCCCTGGTCATGGGAGGGAAAGGAAGGTCTGAATTGAATCTCTTCTGATTGCAAAAGTTACTGAACCTGTCTCTTCAATGCTAGATGATTGTTCTGATAGTGCAGTATTAAATAAGTAAATGAAGCATCATCACTGCGACATCTCCTTTACATATAATTAATAAAACATCTCTGTTCTTTAAAACATAGCAATGCCAGTGACCAACGCATTTTCCAGCTAGACGTTGCAGTACCTGAGCTTCCAGGGTTTGTAAATCCTTTGTTGGAAACAATGACTTAAACTGATCAGCACAAATTCATATCAACTCCCCAACAAGAAAGGAGTGAACCAGATTGCCAGCTCCAAGCTGCAGAAGCTGCAAAGGACAATTCACTATGTAAAATGTCATACAGTTACACTGCACAGTCCCTGAGAGTTTCTAAAGAAAGCAGAAACTATGGGCCACTCTGTAGCTTAAGCAAAGAGAGTAACAAAGCAATGATGTGACTTTTCAATGCAGCCAGGCCATCAGTTATTACCCAATGGCTTCCTCTCATCTAGCAGAAGGCCTGCAGATTCTCTCTTCTGTTTTAACAGATCATACTGCTCTTCTGCAACAACTGAAGTAACACATGTAATGAAAATGTTTATGTTTATGTTCATGAATACTAATGATTTTTTTTCCACTCTCTTTGACACATCAGATCACTGCTTAGGTTGATGTTTCATCACATACAAGTCCAAATTTAAGGATTTCTTCATTAACATCTATCCATATCAAAGATGCAGCAATATCTTCAGCAAACACTTTATTAGCTGTGCTTTAGCTCAATGAATTTTTCTCAGTAGCATAAGTGACCAGAATCTTAGAATAACTACCCACCCTTGGTCTACCCATGTGCTAACTGTCAGATTACAATGAAGGAAGAGCTCACCTTGAGCAATAATGCCATGTTTTCACTCAAGTCAGATTTCCAGGAAGGGAGACTGTAGGGAACAATTAGCATCAAACTGCTACTCACATTACTAAGACATCTGTTTTCCATTTTTACACTCCTAGCAGCATCAGATCGTGAGGTTTGGATGAGGCCATCCATTATGCAGGAGATGCAGATAACTAGCTTGAACTTTCAAATATTGTTTCCATTTTTTTTTTTTTTTTTTCCAAGAAACTTTGCCAGTACAGGCTTACGCAACAAACAAGTGAACAGCATGCCCTTTTGTCTCATTAATGGCTTAGAAAATAAAAGCATTTGATTGAAATTGTTCTAGCAAATCCTTTCTTCACTCATTTTCCTGGCTACATTGCAAGTGACCCCATGATCTATCATTAAGTGATTTTTTTTACTGTTATTTTAAAGAACAAAGATAATCCCGAAGACTCTTTCCACGCTTCTCACATGGCAACAAATAAATTCTAAGAAAAAAAAAACTACTTACTTGCTACTTTGTATGTTCTTAAAAATAATGATGAAATACAATATTTCACTTTCCATGTGACCTATCTGAGGTGGTTGAACTAGAGTTGTATAAGCTGGATTTTGTACCTGATATGGCCCATAGCTCATTACTGTTCTTGTGCAAAGACATCTTTAGTTACTTTTAAGCTGTTAATGAAAGTATACAAGTATTGCCTAGACAAAGGTGTTTTCAACAATCCATCTCATTCACAAACTGTTCATGGTTCTTCTGCTACTAATTAATTAAGCATATGAGTTGTAATGGAAATATAACAGAAAGTTCATAGATCAGGCAATTGTCTCCACACTACTGGATTAGATGTTCCAAGGCAGCAAACTGAAATGAGGACAGTTGCTGAGATGGAGAGACTCAATGTATAGTTCCAGCAAGTCCTATTACATTTGCTAAAGCATTCTTCCTTCCATACAGAACAGATACCTTATTTAGAAAATCATTCTCTCCTGTTTTCTTAAGCTGTTCAGTAATTTAAAAAGAAAATTCTGCGTGCCTGTTTTCAGAAACAATCATCATTCTGACAATGAGATACCTAACTTGCATAGAGATTTAAATGAAGAAAAAAATGCAAAAAGACTCCACTTTTCAAGAGGAAATGAAGGAATGATTCACAGGGTTTTTGGGGTTTTTTTTGCTTCAAATATTTCTGATGCAAACACTATATGTTCCACAATTTATTTGTCTCTTCAGACATCATAATTCTGAGGCAGTTCTCGCGACACAATTACTTGAACAAGTCCACTGTGGTTATGTATCAGAAAAGACACAACAAAAAGCAAGCGCAATAAACAATTACCAAAGACACTGTAATTGTGCGAGAGTACCCTATGAAAAGCCCTTCTGATACTATCAAGGTATATTTGCCTTGCTAGCCCATCTACAGTATTCTTTTGCATCTCAGTACCTGATGTCACAATGACCGTCTAATTCTATGCTGATGTGTCTGTTCAGCCGTTACTTAGAAAAGACCTGTTCTTAATTTAAACTGTGGTATATCTCTTAGTAAGTCTAAACTATCTGAGAACTGTATCGTTTTCCATTAGTTTATTAGCATGAGAACTTCAGATATGACAGGAACTGCATTAACATGCATCTTTCCAATCATTAGTCTTCAGGTATTTCATTGGGGATTTAGTCAGAGCTGGATTCAGTGGGTTTCACATCACCTGTTACCACTACACCGTGACATCACTGAGTGCTACAAAGTTTTCAAGGCATGAAAAACTCATTCAAGTTCTGCTTTTACTGATTTCGTAACAGGATTCCTGTCTTTACTCAAAACCTTTCAAAGGAATTGTTCATCAGTTAAGTTGACTTTAGCGTAACAACAACAAAAGGTAAACTAGAACAGGTTATTTTTCATCCAGTGTTAGATAAGGAGCTTCTTTCAAAGATGTTTTGGTACTGTGAACCTGTTATCATTTCAAATACAAGAAGTGCCACCTATATGGTGGTAGAAATCTGCTCAAAAGCAGAGAAGTGTTGAAAGAATTATTATGTAAACAAAAGTGACAGCTTATGTGTACAGTTCATGTTCCATAAATTATAGAAACTAAACTAGAAAGAAATGACATGCATAAAGGCCCCATGTTAACTGCTGAATAAACATGCACAATTCTATAGACATGATGATATGTCTATAGAATATGTCCAGTGTAGGTGCACCTTCACAAAATGCCTTACTGTGAGATGAAACTTTCACTGTGCCATGAATATGCTTGATTTTTCACCACAGTCAATGAAAAAAGTCTTATCAAAAATACAAGTGTTTGTGTTTATAAAGAATACTTACATACATTTAAAACTATACCCACAATATATTAATGTTCCTCCTGGCTTCTCAAAGGCTTGTCAGTGATCTACACATATGTCCCAGATCTTGGCGTTCAAAAGAAAACCTGATACATTGTGGAAGAAGCTCTCACACTATGCATTAAATGTGCCAGATGCACCAGATGGTAAACCTTATTAGAAAGGGAAATACCCATGCACAGGCAAAAAGACTTCAATGTGTGCACTTTTTACATCTCTTAGAAAAGCAGCCTCTATAATCAAAAATATTTAGGTCAGAGGATGAAAATTAACCTACAACTTTCAGGATGCAGGCTGGAAAATAAGCATACAGACTTTTAAAAAAAATCTTACCAATTTGATTTCTATCACCAATATCTTTATTTTCTGATTTCAGGTCAATTATCTCCTTCATTCTGGAACACGTTTTAAAAACTGGCAAAGAAGTGCATCTAAAATTCGTCTAAACTCAAGTACTCAGTAAAATGAACTTGCTGCAATTCAGGACTAAACTGAAAGGATGCAAATAACTCATGTGCTTGGTGCCATCTCCTGGTAGCTTAGAGATAAAACTATCAGAAGAATCACTGAACGTTGTTTCACAGTAGTAGCTTTTTAAACTCTCAAAATTCACAAAAGCTATTTCACTATCAGGGCATAGCTTCATTCAAGCCAAATGACATTTTCACATTGGCTTAAGTAAGGGAAACCGGGTTTTTTTGTCTTATTTTTCTACAATAAATAAGGACTTATCCAAATATTTTTAATGTCAAAATAAGTTCAGAATCACTGATAATAGGTAAAAAGACAAGTTATTTTAAAGAGTTTCACACCATGTTCCCCAAGTGAATCTTTTGGAGGAAGCTTATTCATCATAATACAAGTCTTAATACAGTTAATTAGCCTGCGCTGACTTGTTTTTAAAGACAATTCCTTTTTAATGTATATTTAAGATTCAAAACATTCTTTCCCAGTTGCACTTTACCTGCTGTTGATGAAAGAAAGCAGCATGGCTACCCATAACAATATCCCATGGTTTACTTTGTAAAAAAGAGCACTGGCCAACATGTTAAGAAGTCATATTGACAGCTAGCATGGGTACCTTATTCAAGTTCAGCGCTACAAAAGCTGCTGAAAACAAACTTGAATAGCAACAAAAATTAAACAAACTGATCTTGGTAATAGAAAACCTGATTTTAAAAAGTGTGTATGTAAAAATATTTTACATTAATTCTAAAGTTCGTTCCAGACAATAATAAATCAAAGGAATCCTGTCTGGAAGCCGTGAAGATGCAATAGAAGACAGCAAAATGCTCACACACTGTGATCTGAAATCTAAAAGTTTTGAAAATAACACTTGCATAACAAAACAGAGATGGTATTTGGCTGGGCTGGTATGTTCAGGAAAAGCTTTAGCCCAGAACAACCCATACGTCGCTCCCTCCCATAGCACAGAGAACTAAACAGTTGTAATAGAAAAGTTTCACTAGAAACCACAGAAGTTCAGCCAATTGAGAAGGGCTTCAGCCCACCAGGAGGTAAGACAGCATCCAACACGGGATCTACAAATACCAGAAGATGGACAGAGGGAGAAAGGCAACAAAAAAATCTAACCCGCAGAACAAGAACAAGCTCAATACTCACCATCAGTATAAGGCACAGACAACTTCAGATGTGCAGCATTATAAAACCCCAAAGGAGACTCAAAACAATGCACAGAAAATAAGATACAGAGGTGAAAGTACCAGCTCTTTCTAAGGGCTAGTAAGTAGAGAAGCTCCCCCTATAGTGTGGAAGGAAATTACTCAGAAGAGCTTGAGATCTACCAGAACAGAAGAAGTAAGGCTCTGTTACCAGGGTAAGATTTCCTTTCTCTGCACAGGAAGAACTGGATTTTACTGAGACTTAATGTGACAATTTGTTGATGTGATAAGAAGGCTTTTGTAACAAACCGAACTTTTATTTTACAGACTGTTTTATTATGCTGGCAAGAGAGACCTGTCCACATCGCCCCTGATGGCTAAGAAACTGAACAAAAAAACAAAAAAAAAACAGCCCCAAACTTGGGAATGAACTCTACACATGGATTATTTCTTCTTTCTGCTGAATGACTACAGGAGCGTGACTAGAGTTGCCTTAAAAAACTTGAAGGAGCAGCAATAATCTGGATTGTCACAGGTTCATTAACAATTGCCATGGGGAAGCAATCATTAAATGTTGCAGAAAAGCCAAGATAAATAGGGGACACTTCCTTCCACAAAAAGAGAATTAAAAAAAGAAAAAAAAATCTGTCATAACTTCGAAATGTAACTGAGAAATAGAGCAATGACTAAAGAATTGTAAGAAAACCAAATTAAATGCAACTGGGATTTCACATTCCTTACGAAAATTAAGGCTTTAGCATGAAATAATTAAACCAGGGATAGCCAACTCATGATGTGCCAGAATGTATAACTCATTCTGTCATCTTCATTCCTGAGTCCCTGTGAGTTGGTCAGGAAGCAGGCTGTCAGACACACAAATTCCCTAACCCACGGCAGTGCTGCTCTCCATGAGAGCCCCACAGCCTCCTGCTTGTCACGCAGCTGGACATGCCCTAAATGTGAACTACAGGCATCAGCAGCACACGGAGCAGGCCTGTTGAGTAACACAACTAAAGGACTTAAGTACATATGTCCCCATCACAGCTTGGTGGCTCCGTTAAAGCACAGCATGGTCAAGTGATTATCACAGCCTAGATACATGACAGAGTTGCACTCATCCCCTAGCTGCCTACTGGGGGATTTGGGCTTGACCTGGCAGAAAAGGTGAGTGACACTGACCTCAATGAAGTGATGACAGTTTAAAACAGGTACCATGGAGCTCAGGATCTGTAACAGAGAAACAAAGACAAGATAATTAGAGAATGCAAAAAGAAAAACAGCACACTTATTGTCAGATATCTAGGCTTCATAGAGGGGAGTTATTGGCAGAGGACAGGAACACTTGCTTATATGAGGATTAAGAAAAAGAGCAGTGAAGGTGAAGGACCTTCTAGTAAAAAGGAAGCTGTAAAGTTTAAGAAAGATAAATGTGTTATAGACTAAAAAGATCAAACTGCTTAAAATTAATGCAATGGTCATAAAAAAATATATGCTGAAAGGCAAAGCAAAACCTCAGGAGCTTTGTACTGCAAAGTTCAAAAGAATAGGAAATGTGCATTCTTACCATTAGATTACATTTACAGGAAACATAAGGAATTAAAAGAGAAATAGTGACACAGTGTAAAAGGGAAATGTATTTCCCTACAGAGACAGAAAGAACAGAACTGCAAAATGCAAAGGGTGTTTTTTGGCAGTGAAGAGAGAAGCAATTAAACTTGTAGTCAGTAATTAAGTGTATCTGCACGGTCACATCAACAACACCCCCTCATCCACCTCTGCCAAAACACAGAGGATCCAATTTTTGGAAACAGAGATCAGCTAACTGCAGCGGGAGACCCTTAACGAACCCACCAGAGCGGAGAGGAGGTGAACTTCGCTTCGGTGAGCGCTGGGCTTTGCCTTTCACCCGGCTCTAACACCAACGGCGCAGCGCAGGCGGCAGCTGTACGAACCGCGAGCCGCCGCGCCCGCCTAGAACCTCAGAGGATGCAAAGCACGAGAAAAGCCCAGTGGGGGAAAGGAAGGGAGGGCTCCGAGACCCTTCTGGGACGGGGGGACGGCAGGGGCTGAAGCAGAACAGCGGGCATTAACGGCAACCCAACTTCTAAAAGCTAAGCGGGGCGCCTTTCGCACTGAGCACCACCAGAGATCGCCCACAACAGTACTTCGGTCTGTTCGCACCAGGAACACGCCCTTTCCAAGCGCAAAAGCTTCCACAAGGTCGCGCGCACCGAAAGGCACCTGACGGCGCGCACGCGGCCACCCCACCCCCGCCCGCTATAACGGCCGCACCACGCGCACGCGCAGCACGGCAGCTCATCTCCCCGCGTGCTCGGGCGAGCGAGCAGAGCCGCGGCCTCGCGGTGCGCCTGCGCGGCAGCACGTCCAGACGGCCGGAAAGGGCGGAGCGCTATTTGAAGCGGGCGGCGGGCGGGCACCTCTATGGCCGCGCAGCTCAGCCGCGAGCAGCAGGGCATCACCCTGCGGGGCAGCGCCGAGATCGTCGCCGAGTTCTTCTGTAAGGGTCTGCGGGCCGTGTAGGGGCGCGGGGAGACGGGGGCGGGGGGAGAAGAGGGCAGACGGGCCGCCGGCTCCTCTCCTGCGGTCGACATGGCCGCCGGTGGGGCGGGAGAGGCGGCCCCCCCCTCACGCACGCCTCCCCGCTTTGTGCGCGCAGCCTATGGCATCAACAGCATCCTGTACCAGCGGGGCATCTACCCCCCCGAGACCTTCACCCGCGTCCAGAAGTACGGGCTTACCCTGCTCGTCACCACCGACCCCGAGCTGAAGAACTACCTCAACAACGTGGTGGAACAGATGAAAGGTGTTCCTCCTTTCCGTATCCCTCCCCCCCC